>NW_020200822.1:20125-66783 GCF_001531365.2 Cynara cardunculus var. scolymus
TCTGACTTCTTATAACTCAATTGTAAGCATTAGAATTCTTATAACTTCTTATAACCTCAATTGTAAGAAGACTTCAATGAACTTCTATAAGCATCAAGGACCCTACCGCCAATGCTAAAAGCAGATTCAGATGCCACTGTTGAGATAGGGATAGCTAAGATGTCCCTAGCTATCCGAGCAAGAGTTGGATACCTAACCTCATGAGTTCTCCAATAGTCCAAAATGTTTAGATTGATCACACGAGGCATGAGCTTCTCCTCTAAATAACATTCAAGTTCAGATTTTACGACTTGAGAAGTCACCTTATTTGAAAAGGTATCGAAGTTCTGATAAATAACAACAAGATATTAGATAAATAACATAAATCAGAAAAAGTATAAAAGAAAAAAAATAGTAAATGTATATACCATCATAAGTGAAGCAGAAGCCACATCTAGCACATCTTGAGATCCTTCTTGGGAGTCCAACGATCCACTCTTAGGTTGACCAACTTTGGTTTTATTCAAATGTGACTCATCCACATACTCATCAAATAATGAAAACAATTTCTTTTTTATTATTGCCAACTCAGATTTGTACTCGTGCCCATAAACTTTCTCATAACCCCATTCAACAATCTGAAATTTATAACGAGGATCCAAAACAGCCGCAAATGCCATAACTGTGCTAAAATTAGCCCAATATTTCTCAAACTTCTCATACTTCCGACTAGCCATATTTTTCATGAAAGTATCATCACTGTCTTTTTCTTTGTGTAACAACATTATAACCGTCAAAACATTAGCAAAATAAAGATTGGTAGTAGTATATTTAGAGCTAGAAAATGCACAAGTTTTCTCGTAGAAAACCTTCAAGAACTTGAAAGTCCTTTCAATTCTTCCCCACTCATCACTTGTTGGACAATGCAAATAATTAGCATCAGTTTTCGCCAAATGAATAAATGCTTTTTTATAGTACAAAACTGAATCCAACATAATGTAAGAGTTCCATCGAGTGGAAACATCTTGTTTTAAACCCTTTGAAGATTGTAGCTCTACATGTGAAACACTACCTAAAACCTTTGCCTCATAGATTGTGAACCTTTATAGTACTTCACAGTATTTTTAACCTTTATAATAGCATCATCAGCCTCTTTCAATTCATCCTGCACAATTAGGTTCATAATGTGTGCGCAACACCTAACATGAAAATGTTCACCTTCACAAACCAAATCAATTTCAGTCTTCAAAAAATCAACCATTGCATCATTAGAAGAAGCGTTATCTAGAGTAATTGAAAATACTTTCTTTTGAATCCCCCAATCCTTCAAAAGACTAAACATGTGATCACTCAAAGCAAGACCAGTGTGTGGTGTAGCCAAAAAACTAAAATTTAGAATCATTTTTTGCAAGTTCCAAAAATTGTCAATGAAATGGGCAGTCAAGGACATATAACCATCAGTGGTTATGGATGTACAACAATCAGAGGTCAAACAAATCCTACCAGGAGTACAAATTAAAGCATCTTTCATTTTCAACTTTTCCATCCTATACATCTTCAAAATACCAACCTTTATGGTATTCCTTGAAACAACTTTCACTTCAGGATTTAAATAAGTGAAACACTTCATAATTCCCTCATATTCTGCAAATTGAAATGGCAATTCATGTTTCACAACAGCACTAGATAATAGCTCACGAAAAGTATTAGGGTTAAAATCAAGGAGCCTACTATTTAATAAACCACCACTACCACCATAATCCAACACCATCTACCCAATATCCTTAAATCGACTTTTTTTTGCAATTTCTAAGATGACGTTTCAAATTCCTGGTACCCATTCTAGTTTCAGCATTATAAACCTAACCACATTGTTTCATGTACAATGTAACTCACCATTTTCATCAGGATCCATAAAATCAAAGCTATTCCATACCTTAGATGTAAGTTTTCTTTGACATTTGAATTCCACACCAAATTTGTTTGGTTTTAATTGGTTAATCGGTTTCTTCTCGTTGTTCTTTGACGAAGGTGGAGGACTTTGTAGATCATCTTCTTCCGAAATCTCAACCATATTACTAGTATTATTCACTGAAATAAAACACAAAGTATTAATCAATAATCATTGAAATAGTAGAGTCAACATCTTGGAGACTTGAACCATTACCATGTCAACAAAAAATAACAAAAAAAAAACCCCAAATAGGCAAGAATTAAGTTTTCTGTTCACTGTTAGTAGCCAAAACCTTACCAATTATTTAGTGGATCAAATATTTTACCATGATTTGCATCTCTCTTGTCTTTTGCCACTTATGACTCTACTCTATTTACAGGTTCTTGTTTCTAAGATGTATGTACCCTAAAACAAAGCATTACAAAATATGCATCTAATTTAAATCTCTTTTTGAATTCTTTTTTAGTTCTTTCTTATCTGTCAGGTTAGTGAACCCCTTTTTGAACATGGCATCACCCCATGTCAGTTCTGCCACTATTCAAACCAAATCTCATTTGATTTTTTTTCCTTGAACTGAAATTAATTAGAGATCTGATTTAGTTGGTGCATTTTTATGACCGTTCAAAACTATTTTAAGCTTCAAGTGGAGGTATCTGATGCTGGAAACCAACTACCTCCTCTGCTGCTGTGGTGGTTACTAAAAATGGCTAAAGTTTGTATATTATTTAGCGATCACATGGAAGTGGAAATCCCTTAATCTTTTAAGTTTAGTTATACAAGTATTATTTGTCTAATTTTTTCCGTTCCCTGCTTGGGTTTTTCTGATTTTATTTAAAAACATAAGCATTAGATTAACCAATGTAGAGAATCTTGGTAATTTCGAACATTATTCTACAATTTTGAGAAATCTATCATTGTATTTGTCCTCAAACAACTCTGGCCAAGCATTTGCTTAAAACCACAGACTAACATTATGGTTGCTGCAAAAATATGTGCTCATGATATGAGAGCTTGAGAGATCATGGTGCTAAGAACCAGCTACAAATTAAAAACAGTACTGACTAACTAGGGCACTAATGTCAAAAGCATGTAAGAAGATATGAGGTGGTTCATAGAAAACCCACAATGGCAAAGCGAACTATACAAAATCTGAAAGGAACCATCTCCAGTAGTACTTAATTTAAACATATATCAATACAAAGTTCTATAAATCCACAACATGCTCACTTACTTGATCAAGCCCTCAACCTCAAATCGGAAACTGAAAGTCTGAAACCAACCCAAATCTTTGATTGGAGAATCCGAGAAGATAGAACTCAAAAGAAGGGGAGAAGATTGATAATCGATAATGAAGATTGAAGAATTGAAGGCAAAGCCAAAGCGTTGAGAGGATGGATGATACTCATGATAGATGATATTGATTAGTAATGAATGAAGCGTATGAAAGAATTGAAGGATTGAAAACGAAGAGTCATCATGAAACTTGGGTCAATATTTAAGAAGAAACAAAATAAAAAATAAAATAGATATAATATTAAAAATAAAATAAAGTCATAATATTTTAAGTGGGTTGAAAACAGGTCAAAAAATTCAACCTATAAATGGGTTAGACAAGTTGACCCATTTATTTAAATGAGTTGAAAATCTCAACCCAACCTGCTAATTTTGGGTTGGGTTCGGGTTGGGTTAATGTGTTGGGTCATTTTTTGCCACCCCTATAGGGGATAGGCCGAGGGATCCTCACCGTACTTTTCGGTGAGATTGTTTGAATAGGTACCATGTGGTTTAAAAAATACTACCACTCAATTTCGACAGTGTAACGACTGTATATGGAACGTTTCCAATTAAAACAATCCTAACGTTTGCCCAATAAATGTCAGTCCAAACAAGATATATATATATATATATATATATATTTTAGATTTTCTATATTTAAAGTGAATGTTTATATTGTATTTAATTATGTTTATCAACAGTTAGTTACACGAATTTAAAAATGAAGCTTTAATAAGTTGTACTTATGCAAAATTATTTGTAATCTTAAATTTTTAAGTAATATGCATCAATAAACAATATTTCATGCATAAAAAATGGGTTTTAAGAGTTTTTGTTAAATGATTTATAATATAGTATAGATGAGACGTGTCATTTGTTTTGCAAATTCGAAATGAAAATTGGTCATCATCAAACAAGTTTGGTTCTAGTTTTAAGTACTTCTTCTTGTAAGTTTTAGAGTGTTAACATGCTAAATATATTTCTGATTGTGTTTGTGTTCTTATGTTTCATCTTTGTTATTATATACTTAAGGAAACCTAATAGAAAGATAACAATCTCAACAACAGTAGTATATGACACAACAATAAACCTGCAAACATTAACGATATGAGCACCCGAAGATATATGCGGAAAACCGAAAACAAAAAATAATACACGTCGAGTATCCACTAGATGATTGTTGTTGATATATGTACATGATGAAGCAATGAATGCCCTTACAATGGTGGAGAGTAGTGTCTTGGTGTGCATGAGATAAGAAGATAGAATGAACAATACATGCCCTAAATAGGTGACCATCCAAAATAAGTAAATAACTAAGTAGGTTATATAGGATGTCCCGTTCACAAGTCGAATTGTAAGTAATCTCTAGCAACTATGGTTTATGTATGGTTCCTTCTAAGAATTCTAGAACCATACTGTCAAAACTCGGTCTTGATAATAGAATCCAATCTTGTCACTTTTAGTCCCTTATTATGCTATTGTCTTTTTTTTTGTAGGGTTTAATATTGTGAAGAAGCGTTCTTATTGACATGATGAATAGAGCCGAGGGGTAAGAGGGACTGACACTTACGTAATGGTCGATTCAGAGCATGTTTCTTGATTCTTAAAGGGGTTTTTTTTTGCAACTTGGTAGTCAAAATAGAGCTGCCAACCACAAGGGTGGTGCCTGATTGGTTTGAACTTGACTCCAAAGGTCAAAAGTACCAGGAAGGTCCCAGGTTCATATCCAAGGAGGAATAAAGATCCTCTTGTGGCCACGGAGATTCAAATGCGGTGACTCCGGGCTATCTGCAAAGCAGGTAGTCGCCCTGAGATTAGTCGGTTTGCATAGCGGGTTGGATATCCAGGTTAATAAAAAAAACAGAGCTGCCAGTGAGGCGGATCTATGTAGCTCTGATGTAGCTGTCACACTAGAGAACACTCTTGGTTTTCAAAATTTAAAAAACAGAGGTGTTGATGATGCCGGTGTTATAGCTTCTCCTCTTCATCATGTTTTTCCTTGATAATGTTGTTAAGGCTGGTATTGGGTTTTAGTTATCCAGTCCATTTAAAATAGTAGGTAAAGGAACATGTAAAATTATCCATCTCATAAACCTATTATTCATATCCATCTCTACCTATAAAAATAGCGAGTAACAAAATGGTTAATGAATAAATGGTAAAAAAAATTCATTTTGAACTATAAATAACATTGTTAAACTTCAAACATATATGTAAAGTATAAATTCATAAATAAAGTAATTATTTTATATCTAACTTGTTATAATAAATATTTTAATATTCCTCTAAATATATTAAGAGTATAATGTTTAAAAAACAATATAAAAATTGTAAAACAACACTTTTTATTGTATTCATTTTATTGTATTCATTTTTCCGACCTCGTCTTGTTTCTCATTTAATCATCATGAACTCTTTTACTCGAGAAATATATAAAGTAAATTAAATTATACATTAGTATCGACATATATGATAGCATCATAAAATATTATGTGACTTATTATATTTATGTGTGTATATATATAATTTTGTAACGGGTATGAATAACGAAAAACCATTTATCCAAACCCTACCCACTAAAATTTCAGGTAAACGGGTAATACATAAGTGATAGATGGATAAAATTTTCTTGATTCATACCCTTATCCAACAGGTCGAAACATAACGGGTAACATGTTTATCCTTATCCAACGGGTCGAAACATAACGGGTAACATGTTTACCCTTATCCAACGGGTCGAAACATAATAGGTAACAAGTTTACCCTTAGCCATTGCCAACCTAAATGTTGTTAGTACTTCTGTTTCTGTTAAAGGGTCTAGTAGAGTTTCAAGTCTACCTCAAAAATTTGATGACTTTATTATTGAATGTAAAGTTAAATATGGTTTAGAAAAGGTTGTGAATTATTTCTTTATGAGAATTTTGTTTTGTGTCTAATCTGAATAAGTCTCTTGAACCAACAAACTACTTTGATGCTTGTAAAGATCGTAACTGGATTATGGCTATGAATAATGAAATGGAAGCCATATATAGGAACGAAACTCGGTTGTTACCAATCTTCCATCTCGAAGAAAACAATTAGGATGTTGGTGGATTTATAAAATTATATATAAATTTACTGGTGCGATAAAAAGATGTAAGGCTAGGTTAGCTGCTAAAGGGTATAGTTAGAGAGAAGGATTAGACTATGAGAAGACTTTTTTTCGTCTAGGTGGTTGGTATCTGGTCGGTTATATCACACACCTTTTGACTAGAGAATTGGGCCACAAACCAAGTATACAATATGGTCCAATGTCTTCTTTCCAAGTAATAAAGTGGTACAAGTACCGGATTATCGTCCACAAAGATTGTAGCAAAAGTTAAATGAGAGTCCAATGAAAGAGAAGATTTTAGATGACGATTTTGAAAACTTCAATTTGATGTTAAGGTGATTTAATACAGATTACAAAATATAAAAAGATAGCAAAGATGTAAGACTTGCGATGAGACCCAAACACAAATTCCAGTAGCCAATGGTGTAGGAATGCTACAGCAAGCAGTGTTTCAAAACTTAGTTCCACCATCTATTTTGAAGGTATTCCTCTCGGACTTCACCATTGCACTATATTATAGCTTTCCACCCGTATCTCTATGTGGTGTCCGGACCAGGGATAGTGACAAGATGGTGTCTTCAAAATATATGGATAAACAAATCTCTTTGTTAAAAATCMCTCTCTCGAGTCGATTCCCATATCATTCGAGTTGGCGTGTGTTCTAGATAGTTCATCTCTGAATCTATCGCACTTTGACACTTTCGAAGAGTGACCAACCCGTCGGGAGCTAAGTTTGAAAGACATAAATGACAAGTCTCCTTGTCGACAACTTTCTCAAGTCTATCTCTTATATCATTCAAGTTGACGTGCATTCAATGGCTTATCTCTAAGTCCATGACACTTTAACACTTTCAAAGTGATCAACCCGTCAAGAAGTGTTCTTGGTTTTATAAAAACTCGAATGAAACAATAGAACGTCGTTTATGAAAACACTTAGCTACTTTATTTTGGTTTGAAAATCTCACCTTTCCGTCTCACACYCAAGCTATATAAACTTAGCTACTCATAACGGAAAGTAAATGACAAGTAAAATAAATAACGGAAAGTAAAGACATAAATGTAAATTGCGTAAAATAAATGGCAGAAAAATAAATGACAAGAAAATAAATTGCGGAAAGTAAATAACGGAATGTAAATGACAATAAACGTAAAAGAACGTAATATAAAGAACGGAAATTAAAAGACTAGAAATTAAAGATGAAAAACTAAAAATTAAGAACTTTGTATTTCTTCAAAAGTTACTACAAATCACCCTTGGAGAGGACTGATTTTAAAGCTTAGATTATGATAGATGGTATGCAAAAGTGAAACCCAAGCCTTCCTTTTATACCCAAAGAAGTCACTAAAAGACAAAAGTACAAACCTTAAGGGCTAAGCATCCTAAAACAAGTTACAAAGTACAATTAGAGTAACTAAAAAGTACAATAATCCTAACAAGAGTCTTAACTACAGATTTTAAACAAAAAGTCAGCTTCTATAGCTGTCTTCCACAAAGTACAAAAAGGCTGCGGCTTAATCAATAAGTTCTCCAAAAAGTTGCGCATGTATCAGATCGCCGCTGCTCCAATGCTGTAGCATCCTGCTGTTTTAACAAAAACTCTCCATTAGCTTCTTCCTTGAGTACCAACAAGTCAACCACAATATTTAGCTCCATAATAACAAAGGTATAAAGAAATTAATAAAAATGACTCAAAGTGGGAATAAAAGGAAACTAATTTAACTAATAAAACGTAAAATGAGTGCTTTATATGTTGAATTCTCAACATACATCAGTATCAAATGTATTGTTTCTTATCTGTTCAAAATGGTTGAGTATTGTGTTGGTTAGATGCCAACAATGCCTTCTTGTTTGGTAATTAATATGTCTGAAGAAGTTTATATGAGTCTTTCTTAGGGGTACTTTTGTATAGATGATAAACGAGTTTGTCATCTTGTTAAACCTTATATGGTTTAAAGCAAGCCCTAAGAAAATAGTATGAATTTTTTTTGAATGTCCATTTAGTTTTTGTTTTGTTCAAGGTAGTAGTCATCATTCTCTCTTTACTATTTTTGTTGATTATCTTTTTTCAGTATTCTTAGTTTATATAGATGATATTGATATTATTGGAAATAATAATAATGAGACTAACATAGTTAAAGATCATTTGAAAACTAATTTCATGATTAAAGATTTCGGGAGTCTTCAGTTTTTTTATAGGAATTGAAAATTTAAAATGTGATAAAGGCTTGTGTATGTCTCAAAGAAAATATTGTTTAGAGTTATTAAATGATTTTTGTTATCTGGGTGTTAAACCTATTTGTACTCCAATCGATATGAATCTTGTCGTTACAAATTCTATAGGTTCCGTATCTTCAGATCCTCATTTATCTGATTTTTCAGGATATCAAAGATTAATTGATCGTTCAATATATCTTCTTGCCACTTGTCTTAACATAACCTTTGTAGAGTATTTATTTAAGTTAGTTTATGCACTCACTCATCATTCGCATCTTAAACTTGTTCTTAGAGTTATGTGATATTTAAAGTTTTCTTCTGGAAAAGGTATAAGACTTTCAAAATCTGTTGATTTTAAGCTGAATGCTCTTGTTGATTCTTATTGTGATAAGTGTTTTTCTACTGAAAGGTCTGTAACCGGATATTGTCTATTTTAGGAGAATGTCTAATCATTTGGAGAAGTAAGAAATAGACTATTGTTTCTAGATCTTCTATCGAATCTGAGTACAACGATATGGCTTCAGCTACTTGTGAATGTCATCATGGCTTTTTAACATTTTTTCTGATTTACATGTCAAAGATTTAATTCCTATAAATTTCATTTGTGATAATAAATCAACTACTCAGATTGCTAATAATCTAATATTTCATGAAAGAATAAAGCATATAGAAATTGATATAAATCAAGTAAGAAACAAATTGCAATAGGGTTGTTAAAAACTGTAAAAATAATATCTTTTATCAACAGCCTGTACATATGTTCACAAAATCTCTTGGTGCAAATCAACATAATTATTTTTGTTCTAAATTGAACATGTTTGATGTGTTCAAGTGTGAAGATTGAGGGAGGATGTTAAAACTCAATCTTGATAATATAATGCAATCTTGTCATATTTTAGTCCCTTATTATGCTTTTTTTTAGGGTTTAATATTGTGAAGGATTCTTGTTGGCATGCTGAATAAATTCGAGGGATAAGAGGGACTCCACTTACATAATGGTCGATTCTTCAAGGGTAACAGAGCATGTTTGCTGATTCTTGAAGGATCGCTTTGTAACTTTCATAAAATATAAATTGGTTGAGTCTCTTGGTGTTTTACATTATTAGATTCATTGTTCCATTTCGTAAACGTCTAATGAGTTCTCTTTGTAGCTAGGGTTTGTCAATAATTGTTTCTTTAGGCTGCATTTGGTACATGGGACGGAACATGATATGACGAGATAAAACTCACTGTCCTATATTTGGTGCAACATGGGACTGAATAAGAAGTCATTGTCCCACGTTTGGAGCGACATGAAACAGGGACAAGAACTGGGACAAGGTGGGACAACATGGGACAACATGGGACAAAAGAGACTTTTTCTTGTTCCACCAAAAAGACAAGAATGAGACATAAACCAAAATATTACTAATATACCCTAGTTTGATATATATTCTTAATATGGTATTAGTTTTTTGGGTCATCACCGCTAGTTTTGGCCCCCGCCACCACCGGCGGTCATCGACGACCACCTCCACCTCATCTTCCACTACAACAACATCCTCCACCGCCTCTACAACCACCGTCCACCAAGTCCATCCTTACCTCTACCATAGCCAACCACCAACCACCACCGTCCATTGCCACCACCACTACCGTCGTTCCCACCTCCAACTCCTCCACTACTACAACAATCTCCTTCACCACTGTCCATTGCCATCTTTACAACTACCATCGGCCACCACCACTCATTACCACAAATACTACCATCATTGGCCACCTCTAAATCCAACTATACCACAACAACCTCCTCCATGACCTTCACAACCACTATCGACCATCGACCACTACCGTCCATTGCCACCTCTACAACCACCATCGCCCATCGACCACTGTCCATTTCCACCACCACCACCACCACCACTACCACCGTTGGACACCTCCAACTCCTCCTCTACTGCAACAACCTCCTCCACAACCACTAGCAGTCACCATCATTCATTGCCACCTCACCTCCACCATAACCACCACCACCACTATCCTCACTACATCAGCCACAACTACTTTCTACACCATTGTCAACCGCCACCACCACCAGAATCCACCATCTTCATGTCCTCTATAACCACCGTCGTCCACCAACCACCACCACCACGACCACCACTACCTCTACCTCCATAACAACCACCGTCCATTGCCACTATTACGGTCAGCCACCACCACCTCCATCATAACCAAAACTACCTCCACCCCTACTACTACCATTAATTATATCAATTTTTTCTTTCAAATTTGGTAATTATATACGTATGTATTCATTTATATGAAAATTGAGTACAAATATTTATAAATTAAAATTTTTAATTATTTACTTCATTTGTGTTAATTATAACTATTATATTATATTTAAAATCATCAAATAACTTTTAGGGTAGCTTGTCTAGTTCTGTCCCTTCCGGTCCTAGTCGTACCAAACACCATACATACTCTTGTTCTGTCCATTTCTGTCCCGTCGAGTCCTATCCAGTCCTGTCCTGTTTTGTCCTATCCAGTTCTTTCTTGTCCACTCCTGTCCAATCATGTCTGCGTACTAAACGCTACCTTATAATTACTTTAGTTTTTGTTGTGTTTTACCATTCTTGTATTATATTTCAGTAAATAAGACTAGTTTACAAATTTCTAGACATACCCTGCCATATTAACTTCATTTTGCACAAATAAATGCATGGTAATGTGATCTATCTAATTCTTTGTTGTGATTCTAAAAGTTTTCAATTTTTCTAGTGATAGCTACAAAGTTTTGAAGTTTTAATATACGTTAATAAGCTCAAATCCTTATTTCATTTCATAATATCGCTAAAATATGTTTATTTGAGTCTCTTATTATGACTATTGCTGAATAGCAGTGAAAGAGGCTTAGAATTGAGAAAATGGGCCAAAATGTGGCTTCCGCGACGTCTTTGGCAACTTAAGTCGCGTAAAAAGTCGCCAACTCTCTGTGAAGCATAGTTTTTCAAATGACTGCAAAGGTGTAGCATAATTTCTCAAATTCTAAAGGGATAAGGTAGAGTGGGCATAGTTATTCAAAGAGGAAGGATCCATGCATTCTTTTCAAATGGGAAGCATACGTTTCAAATGACGTATAATTCATGACGGAGTCGGTTTTAAGAGTTTTTTTTAGGGGTATTTAAGAGTGAAAAACGGCCATTCTAAGGGGGTCAACTTCTGGGAACAAATTGGAGAGAGAAAATGATCGATAGGAAACATTCTTGATCAATTTCCTTTCACTTTTGGTAATTCTTTTCTTGTTTTTAGTTGTAATCTCAATTTAGCCATGTGTGGCTTAGTTTTTTCATTCTACCAGAGGTTTTTCTTTAGATTATGTTCCAATTTGAGACTTTGTTGTAATCTTCTGCTTGAACGTCAATTTCGTTTGAATCGTTATTTAACTTGATTAATTAGTTAATGTTCTTATGAATGTTTGTTATTTGAAACCATAAGAGCCGTAATCGTCTAGGGATTTTGATAAAGTGACTAATGAAATCGTTTGGTCTCAGTAAGGTTTTCAATTTGGTTTCTTGAATTCTTGCAATCGAAGCTCTAATTAATAAGCCGAGCTTATGTGCTTATTGCTTTGAGTTGGTGATTTTTCTAACTCGTTAATATGCTAATTGACCTGGAGAAATGAGAGCTTGTTCAAATTTCTATTTCATGTTAAAATTCGATTAAAGAACTTGTTTTAATCATTGTTTATCTAAGGAAAAATCTAGGTTAACCAATTTGGATTTGTTTTGCTATTTTACATTTCTGGTATCAATGATAAGTATTTGCACTTTAATCGAGAGTCAACATTGTTTGGTTTTTTGATACATTGCTTTTTTCTAATCCATTTTAATTGCAAGTTTAGTTTAACTAATCAATTGGAACCCCACCTCGTATTTACTTTTACTTGTCCGTTCTGAGTATATGTGGGTTTGACTCGACTTACCGCAATTACATTCTTGATTGTCATTGGCTAGCCGTTAGAAATTATTATTTGATTGACTCGGCATCTGTCATCTATTATTATTTGGTTGACTCGACATCCGTCAACTATGTTTAGCGAAATCAATAAGTAATTCTCCAACTTAGGGATTCATTATGTAGGAAGTATCCCATGCCTTCTCTAACAATTATAATAATGACGGATTGTAAATTTATGTTCTCTAATTCAAAATTCTAAAATGTATTTTTACACACAATTTAAATTGATTGAATAAATCAAAGTTTACCTTTGTGGGTAATGGAGAAACATTGAAGCACTGTGTAGGGAATCCAAATTCAATTTGGCCAATGAAGAAAAAGAAATTAGCAATGAGATATTTGTGCTGATTGTGAGTTTGTATATATATTTATGAGTGAAACGCTAGAACAAGGTGCAACTAATTGAAGCATAATTTAAACTTTTAGAAAGGGATATTTCTTTGGAAAAGTTGCCCCAAAAATTACAGAAAAATAATTACGTAGAACACTGTTCTAGGCATATTATACATTGTGTCCATTCATTCCTCAATAGGAAAGAATACTTGATCATGTACAAACCTTAATGAAATCAATATATAGGTATATCCTATGGACTGAGTAGCAATAAGCCAGCACAACAACATAGAATTCAATCCAAACACAGAAATTATAGAGAAACTGGACAGTAATTATAGTCGAATCTTCAAGAAACGAATCATATTTATTTGGTTATATCAAGATCATGGCTCCACATAGTAGTAATACTACTAATATAAGACGAAGCTTTTCTGTCGATTGCAGGGTCAGCCACCCAACGGACCCCGTCTTGATCGCTTGGGTAAACTCTGTAAGCTTTAAGAATATCATCGAACTTGCCCTCATCTCGTCGAGCCTTCTGCGATCTGAAGATGCTGAAAAACGAAAAGAATGACTTCTGCTGCTTGCTTTTTGCCATTAACACTCAGAAATTTGGAAGAAAAGATTTCTGTTCACAAATAATGGTTTTGATAACTCTTGATTTATGTATAACAGCAATGAGTTTGGTTATATTTATAGTAGAAAATATGTTATGGTATATTGGCATATTGTAGTAGAAGGAGATACATAGCATGCAAACAGTTGGATTTGTTTGGTGATACAGATAATATAATATGGTATGATCTTCCGATATTCCGATATTTTAGAAAAAAGGTATGCTTTTAAAAAAGTGGTTAGGCAAAGAAGAAGCTTCTGTGGAATGGTCTCTTTTATTTGACTGCAATCTCAGGTCCCATTTCTCCATTTTCCCAGTAACTTCCTTGTATCATTGCCACCTTTTTAAGTAGAGTTCTCTTTGACTGTTGTGTAATTATTGATTTATCTTCCTTTTCTTGCACTCTACATCCTCTATTTAGTGGGTTTCCTATTCCTTTATACTCTGGGATCTATTTAATGGAAGACACAAATCATATTTTTATTTCGTCTTGTATAAATGGGACCTACATAATCAAGTTGTTAGATGATATGGTACGAGTGATATGTGTGTCACATCTTTGTTAGGGATTGATCAACCATATAACGTACTAACATGCGTATATATTGAACAAAACAGAAAACTGCAATATTCATCTAGTATCTTTACACGAAATACAAATAACTAGAAATCGTAGACCTTACTTGTAGTCATAGATTCGTTGTTCCAAAGATCGTTGCAGAAAACCGATCGAGGCCCGCGTTAAGCGCAGTGTCCTAAGACAAAAATTGCACTGATGAATCGGTGTTGTCTTGAGGATTCAACAATCTATTCAAGTATGAACTTGAATCTATCGAATTAAGAGTATGGTCGGTGATGGATTCGTGTGGAAGAAACGAGAGAGAAAACATGGAGTTGTTTTTCGTGTTTGATGGTTGAGCGAGAGAGCAAAGAAAACGTAGGTAGTGAAGGGTTTTTATACCCTTCTCGTTAACCGCCAGTAACCACCAATAACTTCCAATAACCGTCAGTAATAACCGCCGATAAATTCCAATAACCGTCAGTAATAACCGCCGATAACTTCCAATAACCGTCAGTAATAACCGCCGATAACTTCTTCTACACTAAACTAAGTTCCAACAGTACCCCACATTTTCTATTCAAACCCCAATAATACCCCACATTTGAATAGAAAATAAGCAATATTTACTGGGACTTGGTTTTCCATCACCAAGCTGTTATAACATGCATCGGAAAAGGTGTCTTTTGGACTTGAACCGTTCCTAGTGAATGCCTATCGGATCTACTTCATGGATAGTGAACAAGGTCTTGAACTAGCMACTTTTTGTAGTAAATCGAGACAATAGGCATCACACATGTTATATCTATACATAATTTAATTCTTACCGTTTTGTTCATTTCGGTCGTGAAATGAGAGTTTTAGAAGACGTAGCCATATCCGTCTTCAAGGATGCGACCCCACATCAATCTCACATAGGTAATGCCGATCTAGAATATTCTGTAGTATTCTACTTAAAATAGCTATCAGCATTATTAAGAATATAATATTCAACCCTATATCATCAACGTAAAATACAAAGGAAACATCATAGGGATAGGCATACCTTTGTTTGATTATCGCTTGAGTTGTCCCCGACTTGTTTTCCTATTGAACCTAGACCATGGGATCTCCAATTCTGCTAGGTTAGGTTGCCGCTGAGGAGATCTCATTGTGTTGGCTTTAAGCCCATTCCCTTCGATGTGTAGGATACTTGCTCTCTACTTAGGCCTTTTGTCAAAAGATCGACAATATTCTCCTTTGACTTTACGTAGTCAATGGAAATGATTCCATTTTTCAGCAAGTTCTTTATCGTGTTGTGGCACCTTCGTATGTGTCGGGACTTTCCATTGTATATCTGATTCTTCGCTCTAGTGAGAGCGGCCATACTAACACAATGGATACTAATTGCAGTCACCGGTTTAGGCCACAATGGAATACCTTCAAGGAAGCTTTTAAGCCATTCGGCTTCTTCAACGGCTTTGTCTAAAGCGACAAATTCTGCTTCCATAGTTGATCTGGTATTCACGGTTTGTTTAGACGATTTCCATGATACCGCTGCACCACCAAGTGTGAACACATATCCACTTGTGGATTTACTCCAATTAGCATCACAATACCTTTCTATAACGGGAGGATATTTCGTATAGTGTAACCCATAACTCATTGTGTATTTCAAGTATCGGAGCACCCTTACTAGTGCATACCAATGGTCTTTTCCTGGGTTATGTGAGTACCGACTAAGTCTACTCACACTATATGCTATATCCAGTCGTGTGCAATTCATGATATACATCAAGCTTCTAAGAACTTGAGTATATTTCAACTGAGCCACACTGTCTCCGAGATTCTTCTTTAATTGGCTTGAAGGATCAAACGTATTGACAACCAGTTTGTCATCATAATGAGCAAACTTTCAAAGCACCTTCTCAATATAGTGAGATTGGCTAAGAATGTAACCATGTGGATTTCTTTGAATCTTTACACCAAGGATTATATCTGCTATTCCCATATCCTTCATGTCAAATGCGGAATGCAACATCTTCTTGGTTTGGTTTATTATATCCAAGTTTGATCCCAKRATAAGCATATCATCCAYATATAAGCATATRATGACATAGGCACTTTTGTATTGTTTCACATATACACATTTATCGCATTCATTTATGTGAAATCCATTTGACAACATGGTGTTATCAAATTTCTCATGCCACTGCTTTGGCGCTTGTTTAAGTCCATATAGAGACGTATTTAACTTACAGACTTTGTTCTCTTGGCGTTTTACAACAAAACCTTCCGGTTGTTGCATATATATCTCTTCTTCGAGTTCACCGTTCAAGAAAGCAGTTTTCACATCCATTTGGTGTATTTCCAAGTTATAAATAGCCGCTATTGCTACCAACGTCCTTATAGACGTTATTCTTGTAACGGGTGAGTATGTATCGAAGAAGTCTTGACCTTCTTTTTGTCGATAACCTTTGGCGACTAGTCGAGCTTTGTATTTCTCTATAGTGCCATCGGGTCTCAACTTTCTTTTGAAGATCCATTTATGGCCAATGACCTTATGACCAGAAGGTAAATCGACCAATTTCCATGTGTTATTTTGCACAATGGAATCGATTTCACCTTGGATGGCCTCTTTCTAGTAAGGTGCCTCGGAAGATTCCATGGCAGCCTTATAAGAGAGAGGTTCTCCTTTAACATTAAAGGCCATAAAATCCGGTCCAAAGTCTTTGACGACTCTTCCCCTTTTGCTCCTCCCTGGTTCTAAATCTTCTTGAACCTTAGAGGTTCCAACGGCCGTTGAGTGATCTCTCTTGTTTGTATCAACGTGAGAGGGAGTATCATCAACTGGTCGTTTACCAAGATTAGAGGCATTGCCCTCCTTTTCCTTATACGGGAAGATCGTTTCAAAGAACTCCGCTTCAGTAGATTCAATGACAGTGTTGTTGCTTATGTCAACTACACTAGATTTGAAGACTAAAAACCTATATGCAGCATTATTAAATGCTGGCCCAATATATACACAATCAATCGTTTTAGGTCCAAACTTAGTCCTTTTTGGTAACGGAACTTGAACCTTGGCAAGGCAACCCCACACTTTCATCCTTTTGTAGGATGGTTTTTCTTCCTTTCCAAAGCTCATATGGAGTTTTATCACTTTTCTTGTGGGGGATCCTATTAAGGATCATGTTTGTAGTAAGACATGCCTCGCCCCATAAATGACGAGGAGCTCCGGATGTAATCAACATTGAGTTCATCATGTTTTTCAATGTTCTATTCTTCCGCTCAGCCACTCCATTTTGTTGGGGAGTGTATGGAACGGTAGTTTGATGTATGATGCCATGAATTTCACAAAATTCAACAAAGTCGTTGGATTCATATTCTCCTCCACGATCTGACCTTAGAATTTTGATTTTCTTTTCAAGTTGGTTTTCAACTTCAGCCTTATATGTCTTAAACATGCTTAAGGCTTCATCTTTTGTATGTNGACCTTAGAATTTTGATTTTCTTTTCAAGTTGGTTTTCAACTTCAGCCTTATATGTCTTAAACATGCTTAAGGCTTCATCTTTTGTATGTATAAGATAAACATGGCAAAACTTACTGCAATCATCAATGAAGRAAATGTAATARTTCTTTCCTCCTCTTGTGGGAGTTGCCTTATARTCACATAAATCACTATGAATCAACCCAAKAATCTCATTTGTCTTCTCTACCGATCTATGTGGGTGATTTGTGTATTTAGCTTCTACACAAACCTCACACTTAGATAATTTATCATTAGTACATTTAGGAATCATGTCAGGTTTGATCATTCTTTGTAATGATCTAAAGTTGACATGTCCTAATCTCGCATGCCAAAGGAAAGAAGGATCAACAATATACTCCGAAGCAATGCTAGTGCCTGCCTTATTTTCATTATTTACATTATTTACATTGGAGGCATCAATGTTATTTACAGAGAGTTTGAAGAGTCCCTCATTGAGGTAAACTTTCCCAATGTACGTACCACCTTTAGTGATGATAAATTTGTCCGATTCAAATACAAGTTAGAACCCTTTCTTGCTAAGAATAGGGCCATAAATCAAATTTTAGATAACGATGGTACATGTAAAACTTCACTTAAAACAAGATCCTTCCTGAAAGTCAACCTCAGCATGATCTTCCCCTTTCCTTCAATCATCGCGGTAGATGCATTCCCATGAACATCGATTCCTCGTCCTTCACCTTTTGGTATGTCTCAAATAAGCTTCTCGAATTGCAAATGTGATGGATTGCCCCGGTGTCGACCCACCAATCTATCATGTTTGTCACCATGTGTGCTTCAACGACTCCAATGAATTGGTTTGGAGAGTGAGTGAGGTTAGCTTGAGGATTTGTCCCACCAGCACCTCCACTTCCATTTCCACCAAGACCATCATAATCACGTCTATGTCGATAATCCATGGTCTATGACCCGGTTTCCCACAAACCCAACAATGCATGAATGTTTTGAAAATTTTCCTTTTAGGACCTATCGAACCTTTCCCGGAATTGAAAGGCCTTTTAATTATTGTTTGTTTCCCTTTGAATTTCGGAAACATTTTCCTTAAAGTGCTTCCTTCAACCATGTTGGCGTTTGGTTTGAAGGTGAGGGCATCGGTCCTTTCGGTTAATCGATTGTCTTCCTCCACTCGCAACTTGAGAAAAAATTGCTTGAAGGTAATATCTTCCGATAAGTGCTTCAAGTAAAGCTTGAAGTTTTTCCAAGTGTGGGGAAGGTTGTCGATTATTGACCCAACCAGGAAGTTACTGTTTATGCCCATGCCTTCTACTTCAAGTTCGTAGGATAGTACTTGCAATTCTTCAACTTGCTTCATCACCGGTTTTCCGTCAACCATTCGATAGTTCAGAAATTTTCCTACTATGAATCGTTTGGAACACGCAGCCTCAGTTTTATATTTAGAGTCCAAGGACTCCCAAATTTCACGTGCTGTCCCAAACGTCGAGTAGATGTCATACAAGGAATCATCGAGAGCATTCAGAATATAATTTCGGCAATTATATTCATTGGTTCTCCATGCATCGATTTCCTTTTGATGGGCAGCCACTTGCCTTTGGCTGGGTGGCGCACCATCTTGACCAATCTATGGTGATGGTTCGTCCTCGGTGAGGACGTTGGAAACATAAAGAGTTGTTAGGTAAAACAACATCTTTTGTTGCCAACGACGGAAATCCGAGCCTTTGAATTTCTCGGGTTTCTCCACGTGATTTTTCATTATGTTCGATTGATCCATCCTTCCTAACACGAATTTTTGTCTTAGATTGTTAGGGATTGATCAACCATATAACGTACTAACATGTGTATATATTGAACAAAACAGAAAATTGCAATATTCAACTAGTATCTTTACACGAAATACAAATAACTAGAAATCGTAGACCTTACTTGTAGTCGTAGATTCGTTGTTCCAAAGATCGTTGCAGAAAACTTATTGAGGCCCGCGTTAAACGCAGTGTCCTAAGACAAAAATTGCACCGGTGAATCGGTGTTGTTTTGAGGATACAACAATCTATTCAAGTATGAACTTGAATCTATCGAATTAAGAGTATGGTCGGTGATGGATTTGTGTAGAAGAAACGAGAGAGAAAACAGGAAGTTATTTTTCGTGTTTGATGGTTGAGCGAGAGAGCAAAGAAAACGTAGGCAGTGAAGGATTTTTATACCCTTCTCGTTAACCGCCAGTAACCGCCGATAACTTCCAATAACCGTCAGTAATAACCGCCGATAATTTCTTCTACACTAAACTAAGTTCCAACATCTTTTAATTTGTTGCTAGGAGAAATAAGTGACCACGAAATGGAAGAAGATATGGTTTATTTTAATAAGCTATCGGAGTGGAGATTGGTCCTTTTTGTTGTTGTTACCGGGCAGACAGACAGACCTGGAAATGGGGGTGGCTGTTGATATTGCCAATTTCGTTCGAGATCCTTGGT
The DNA here is from genome assembly GCF_001531365.2 of Cynara cardunculus var. scolymus. Lineage (NCBI taxonomy): Eukaryota > Viridiplantae > Streptophyta > Magnoliopsida > Asterales > Asteraceae > Cynara > Cynara cardunculus. The sequence goes on from NW_020200822.1 coordinate 40,112, forward strand.
ATCTTGTTTGTTCATATCATTGCAAATGCCACTAGACGCCTCTCTATTAGAGTCCTTGCATCAAAGTTCTATTATATAGTTGTGTATTTCGTGGTTAATTAGGTGGTTTTGGTTTGAGTTTTGTTGATCACTACTTCAATTTGCTTATTTATCATACAGATTCAAGTTGCTTCTTCCTAGTCCTATATAATGCTTATTTGTAACACGAGATTCTATTCAAGTACTGAAACAACCATTTGTTGAGCTTACATATTATATGTTTAATTCATTATTTATTCTTTTTGAATTTCAATAGATCATCTTTTCTTCCATATTCTTATTGATCCTCATTTGTTTATTTGTTTATAAAACCTTGATAATCTTCATTGATCTATCATTGACCCTCACGCTTACTTCATTCACACGAATTTTTTTTAATCAAAATAACATATATAATTTCTTGTTATGAACTAAAAATATTCTTACTGTTTTATAAAAAAATATCAACCATTGTTTCTGTACTCTTGGTTTCAAGTTACCTAATAAGAAGTATGTAATTTAAGTACTATTTATAATAACATAAATAAGATTTCTTTCCTCAGTAAATTATTAGCATTTCTTGTACTCAATTTTATACAAAATGAAAAACATTTATTGATTTTTTTTTCATACTTCTCGAAGGTCGCTACAAGAAAAGTGAGCTTTGACGATGCGCTTTTTAGCGATGGCATGTTTATGTCACAAGTTATTGCAACGACATGTTGTTATATATTCTTTCTAATGATAAATGGACTTTTAGCGACCACAAAAGTCGTTGCTAAAAGCCTTGTTTCTCATAGTGGGCCCTGTTTTTACATTTCTACAGGGCCTATAAAATGTTAGGAACGAGCCTGGCAACACACACGTGTCGGCGACTCTCGGCACCCGAAAGTCGAAGATAGTCACCAAAAGAAAAATCATTCATTTACCAACAAAGACAAGGAGGGATGGTCTTGAGGTTTCGGATGGTCATGGTGGAGATTTAAAAGTCAAATAATCAGTATATTCTAATAAAACAGTCCATCTCTTTCTAGAATTAGAAAACACATTGTATATTGTTTGACAAGTACCAAAAAAGGTTTTTGCTTTGTGTCAAAGAATTTTCCATATCACATAAAAGATGACTCCACTGGGGACAACTATGATCACGATGGTTGGGGTGAAGTAGGCTAATTTAAAAATATGACAGTCACATGACATATAAAAGGAACTAGGATTTTTATCAAATAATCGTTTTTACACACCATGATGTTTCCCTTTTTCATATTAGACCCATTGTCATACTCTCGTCCCCACAAACAATTATATCTAAATGAAATTATTCCAAAACATCTTGTAATACATTAACAAGTCCTAAACCAGATGTATCTTCTACAACCAAAAACTCAAAAATAACTCTTCTACTTGTATAGGAGAACTTGACACATCAACACATCTTATAATCAAAGTCATTTCTTGTTTATGATTTGCATCCAGAGTAGAAACAAGAATGACTGAAAAATATTTTGCCTCTTTGATCTTTTTGATGATTTCACTCTTTACATCAGATGCCAACATTTCCATCAATTTGTTTTGAATTTTGTGGCTAAGATAACGGTTATGATTTTTTTTTTGTCTTTGATGTAATACCCCATACCACCCATTGCATGTAACACATATTTCATACAGAAGAAATACATGCTTATATACCATTCAGGTCCCTCAGTACAAGAATCTATTATTACAGAATACAAGGTCCAAAAATTCAAATACATTTCTTGCACTAATCAACGTTAAATAATCAAAACTGTACATCAAAGACAGATCTTCACGTAGAAATGCATATAGGAAAATATCACATTTTCTCCTTTCCCTTACCGTCCGTACCTCTTGCAATACATAGTTAAAATCACAAAACGAGGGTTAGACCGAAAGGTCTAGTGAGTTACTCTATTTATGTTATTGCAGGGTGAAATCACCAAAACTTTGTATAAGAATAACCTCTTCATATATATATATAGGAACATAATACTAGTACCTTTCCACTTTTCAAGCTAATCATTCAGCTATTCAAATCACATACCTTTGAACCAACCAGGTTTCATATAATGCCACTTTTAAACTTTTTCTAATCAAACAAGGTTTATTTAAAGTTTCAGGCCAAACCTGTTATTTTCTCCTCAATAACATCCAAACTATGATTTCCAATAAGAAACTAGATCTTAAATCTTTAAGTCACAAAGAAATAAAGATTCCAGACCATGGTAGTTTTAAGGTATATAATAGAAAGAGTTATATCATACAACACACATACAAATGCCACCCTTATATCAAATGTACACCTCTCCTTGATATGCCACCCTTATCCCATGGTACACCTCTCCTTGATAAGCCATCCTTATCCCATGGTACACCTCTCCTTGATATGCCACCCTTATTTCCTCATCAAAACATTTTACAAAAACAATTCCAAATAGACCGCAGTCAATGGAATTATTATCAATCCAAAATCATTTATATCAAATTTTTATTTTATGATAAAATAACAATTTTCATCAATCAAGCACAAGGCATAATACAAATCCGGTCAACTTGGCTTGACCGGACTTCATCTCCGGTCAAGTCTTGACCGGTTTACCAAATCCGGACAATATACCGCCCAAGGCCTGTCCGATTTAACACTTGGAATCATTTCCAATACTTTTGTACGGATAACAAGTCCGGACAATACATCGCCTAAGACTTGTTCGATTTAAAACAATCCGGTCACCACATGGTCGTATTCATACTTCTCCGTTCAAAATACTTAAACTCAATAATCATAAATCGCTCAACACTTGATCGGTTTTAGACTAAACAGCTTAACACTTGAGAGGTTTATATTTAAATCGCTTACACTTTGTTCGGTTTAGGGCTAAATCGCTCAACCCTCTTATCCGGTTTAAACCTTAAATCGTTCAACACATAGCCGGATTAAACTTAAAACATATATAAATCTTTTAAAAATATAATTCATGATGCAAACAAAATGGTTTAAAGCCCTTTTTAACCACTCACCTTAAATCTTTTGAAGCCAAACACTTGAAGTCAACTTGATCTTGAAATCCGGTCAAGAACAATCCGGTCAACTTCCTCTTTCTTTAAATCGCACACTTACTCTCAATTTATTCAAAAATGGACTGAAATATGTAAAGGAGGCTTAACTCCTCTTTTTATACTCCCCTTTTCAGGAAAGTCAGCTACTAAAGCCTCCCCCCTCACATGCATGCATACATACACCATGCTTACATGAGACTGTAGTACACACACACATGTATAATCACACGTACATAATCACACATACATATACACCTATGCATGTACTTCATTATGTTATAATTATGCCCACATATTTAATGCATACTCATTTATGCATATAATTTCACATACTAGCATGATCAAATATAACAATTTATCATGCTGTCACATAAACATTTTGTAACAAATAATCACGTATTTATTACCTCTTGTGATAAACAAGATCCAGTTATCACATTATCCACCCCTCAAAAGAATTCCTCCCAGAATTCCTTTAATCAAAAAGCCAAGGGTATTCTGATCTCATCTTTGACTCTAACTCTCATGTTGCTTCCGATCCTTTGTGAAACTTCCACTGAACCTTAACCAGACTTATCTCTTTGTTTCTCAACGCCTTGTTCTTTTGGTCAATAATAGCTTCCGGTGTTTCCATAAAGTTCAGCTTGCTGTCTAATTTAACCTCTGGCAACGACACATCTAAACTGGGATTCGCCAAACATTTCCGCAGATTCGACACATAGAAAGTATTGTGAATCAGACTCAGCTCTTCTGGCAACTCTAACTGATATGCTACTGGCCCAATTCGCTTACATATTCTTAATGGCCCCACATACATCAGATTGAGTTTACCTTTCTTTCCAAATCTAACGATACCTTTCCACGGCGAAACTTTCAGCATCACAAAATCACCTACACAAAATTCGATTGGCTTTCGACGATTATCTGCATAACTTTTCTGGCGATCTTGTGCTGTTTTAATTCTTTCGCGGATCTGTTCAATTTTCTCAGAAATTTCTTGGACAATTTCAGGACCTGTCAGCTGTCTTTCACCCACTTCATTCCAACATAACGGCGTTCGGCATTTGCGTCCATACAACACTTCATACGGTGCCGCTTGTATGCTGGAATGGTAGCTATTGTTGTATGCAAACTCTATTAATGGTAAGTGATCTTCCCACGATCCCCCAAAGTCAATAATACAACTTCTTAACATATCTTCAAGAGTCTGAATAGTTCTTTCACTCTGCCCGGCAGTCTGCGGATGATAGACTGTACTTAGTCGGATTTCAGACCCCAAAGCTTTATGCAACCCTTCCTAGAACTTCGAAGTAAACCGATTATCTCTATTGGAGACAATAGACAATGGAACACCATTCTGGTTACAATTTCTTTGATATAAATCTGCGCCAACTTTTCTAGAAAGTCGGCTACTAAAGCCTCCCCCCAAAGCTTTGTTGGTGCCTGGATGAATAGATTATCGAGACTTATGGCTTTCATTTAATATTGTATTTCGGATATCTCCAAAACATGGTATCCAAATTCGCCCTTGAAAACATATTAGTCCTTCATCATTCTGTTCCAAGGTTGAAATCATCTTACCCAACCTTTCTGTTTTAACAAATTCTTCTTTCATAGATTCTTGTTGGCATCTTTGAATTTCCTTACGAATGTCGGGGATCAAGTTCATTCTCATTGCCACAACTTTAATGGTTCCACTCTTTTCTTTCCGGCTTAAAGCGTCAGCCACCACGTTAGCTTTTCCCGGGTGGTAAAGGATTTCACAATCATAGTCATTAACCAGTTCAATCCACCGAAGCTGTCGCATATTTAATTCCTTATGGCTGAACATATGTTGTAAACTTTTATGGTCAATATAAATCTGACATTTCGTTCCCAGAAGATAGTGTCTCCAAATTTTTAGAGCAAACACCACAGCAACTAATTCCATGTCATGGGTTGGATACTGCTTCTCATGATCTTTCATTTGTCTTGACGCATAAGAAATCACTTTTCCTCTTTGCATCAGAACACATCCTAACCCTAATTTTGAAGCATCGCTGTAAACCACAAAGTCTTCAGATCCATCTGGTAGAGTTAATACCAGTGCACTGCAAAGATGATCTTTTAATAATTGAAAGGCTTCTTGCTGTTCTCCTTCCCACTGGAATTTAACATTCTTCCGAGTCAATTTAGTCAATGGCACGACTATTTTAGAAAAGTCCTGAATGAACTTACGGTAATAACCAGCCAATCCCAAAAAGCTTCGGACTTCAGAAGGATTTTTCGGAGCTTCCCATCTTGCAACTGCCTTTATTTTTGCTGGATCTACTTTACCCCTGTATCTGAAATAACATGACCCAGGAATTGAACTTCTCTCAACCAGAATTCACATTTAGACAATTTTGCGTACAACTTTTCTTTTCTCAACAATTCCAATATCAAATGAAGATGTTCCGCATGCTCTTCTTTGGTTTTTAAGTATATAAGAATATCATCGATAAATACAATAACGAATTTATCAAGATATTCCTTACATACTCTATTCATTAAATCCATAAAGGCTGCGGGCGCATTAGTTAAGCCGAACGGCATAACTAAGAATTCATGATGCCCATATCTAGTTATGGATGCTGTTATGGCAGCATCTTCTTCCCTGACTTTGAGCTGATGATACCCTAACCTTAAATTAATCTTGGAGAAATAACTACCAATTGGTCGACAAGTCATCAATCCTCGGTAAAGGATATTTGTTCTTGATTGTCAACTTATTCAGTTCACGATAGTCTATACACATTTGCATAGACCCATCTTTCTTCTTGACAAATAAGACTAGAGCACCCCAAGGTGAAGTGCTGGGTCTAATAAATCCTTTGTCAGTTAAATCTTTCAACTGTACAACCAATTCCTTCAATTCAGATGGAGCTAACCGGTATGGCGCCTTTGCTATTGGTGCAGCCCCTGGTACAAGATCAATTCGGAAATCAATAACTCTGTTTGGTGGTAATCCAGATAAGTTTTCTGGAAAGACTTCTGGTATTCAATAACAATCGAAATCGATTCTTCTTTTCCCTTCTCTTTCTTCATATCAATTACATATGCCAAACATCCTTGGCACTTCTTCCGAATGCTTTTCTGAGCTTTCATTACTGACAAAATACTAGTATGGTGATTCTGACGATCACCATAACTAACAATTGTTCCTTGATCTGGCAGAGTTATTCTGATCATTTTCTGATTACAAACAATACTAGCCTGATACCTTGCCAACCAGTCCATACCCACCACTACATCAAATTCTTTCATCGGCATGGGAAATAACCGAATCGGAAGTTCACAACCCTCAATCATAATATTGCAGTTATTAAACACACTTGTAATAGTTTCCTGACTATTAGCAGTATCAACTACTAATTCATCATCAAGTAACACAGAATTCAAACATGCAGTTTGAGCAAAAATGGTGATACAAACGAAAAGTTTGCACCAGAGTCAAATAACACCTTAGCACGTATTGAATTCAGAAGGAATGTACCTGTTACTACATCCAGCGATGCTTCTACCTCGTTTTTAGTCATCTGGAAGGACCGTCCCCGCGCCCCTCCTTGCCCTCCTCTGTTCACAGTAGACCTTCCCCGAGTACCTGACGCGTTACTTCCCATTGTCAATTGCGGAGTTCTTAACAAAGGACAATTCGGTCGAATATGATCAAGAGAATTACAGTTAAAACACCTTCGATTAGCTGGGCAATTTCTAGACAGATGGCCTGCTTCACCACGCTTATAACATTTTCTTGGGTCCATCTTGCATTCACCCTGATGAACCTATCGGCACTGTGAGCAAACTTTCTCACTTATCTTCTGCTCGGGTTTGTTATCATATCTTATAGTTTCAGCCCTCGAAAAGATGAAGGCCCTTCCCACCTTCTCTTTTCTACAACTTTTCCTTCTGGCTGTCGGTTCTTATCTCGTTCGGTCACTTCAGCCGCATATACCGTTAATGAAAAGGTATTGGGGTTCATGGCAATTACAAACTCTCTGATTGAGGGTTTCAAACCCCAAATATACCTTTCTATCTTCCTGGGTTCGGTTGAAACATAATGTTCAGCAAAACGAGAGTAGAGTATTCAATGAATCTTTCAGTATACTCCCGAACTGTTCCATTTCCTTGTTATAGCTTCAGGAAATCTTCTTCCATTTGTCTAACTGCTGTCTTAGGACAAAACTGGTTCTTGAATCGGTCCATGAATTCTACCTAAGACAAAGTCTATAAAACATCCGTTCTGGCAGACGATTCAACTTCCCACCAGAACAAAGCATTTGACTTTAATACAGAAACAACAAATTGAACTTTATTTGTTTCTGGACACCGAATGGTGTTGAGTACTGATTCCATTTCTTTAATCCAACACACGACTTTCACTGGATCTCTTTCTCTAGAGAATGTAGGTGGCTTACATGCCAGAAACATTTTAATATTCCCCTCCTTGTTGTGAGTAACTGACATCGAGGGATGAACTTCTATTCTTTCGGTTTCTACCCTGGCTGGGACTCCCATAATAGAAGTCAAAGTTTCCTGCAACTTTCCCATTTCTTCAGCCAACATATCCTTGGTTACATATTCAGGGTGTGGCACCGATCTCTCCTGAACATTCCCAGAATGGGATTCTTCATGTTCAGAATGTATTTCGGTCCGGCCCCTTCCCTGAGACTGACTTCTTCCTCTACCTCGTCCCCTTGATCTTCCCCCACCTCTATTTCTGGATGTGCTAGTCGGAAGATTAACGGGCGATTCTTCCCTTTCCTCAGATTATGGATGAGCCAATCTTTCAGATCTTTGGGTTCGGCTAGACATCTGCAGATTTTAGTGTTAATAATCACGTATTCACATTCCCAAATATAATGAAGTATTCAAGTTTAGATGTGTGCCTGTAAATTCATAATTACACTGGCCAGATGTAATTAAAATTTACCTTACACACTGTTCTTTCAACCCATCTTATTTATTTCCAAAGGAGCTAACTATGTCCGGGACCCTTAACATGCAATAAAAATAGTTTAAGTCTAAGTATCATGCTGATAAATACCTAAATCTCTTAAACTCAGGCTCTGATACCACTTTCTGTAATACCCCATACCACACATTGCATGTAACACATATTTCATATAGAAGAAATACATGCTTATATACCATTCAGGTCCCTTAGTATAAGAATCTATTATTACAGAATACAAGGTCCAAAAATTCAAATACATTTATTGCACTAATCAACGTTAAATAATTAAAACTGTACATCAAAGATAGATTTTCACGTAGAAATGCATATAGGAAAATATCATATTTTCCCCTTTCCCTAACCGTCCGTACCTCCTGCAATACATAGTTAAAATCAAAAAATGAGGGTTAGACCGAAAGGTCTAGTGAGTTACCCTATTTATGTTATTGCAGGGTGAAATCACCAAAACTTTGTATAAGAATAACCTTTTCATATATATATATATATATATATAACAAATATATGAACAAGTAGGAACATATTAGTAGTACCTTTCCACTTTTCAAGCTAAGCATTCAGCTATTCAAATCACATACCTTTGAACCAACCAGGTTTCATATAATGTCACTTTTAAACTTTTTCTAATCGTTTATTTAAAGTTTCAGGCCAAACCTGTTATTTTCTCCTCAATAACATTCAGACTATGATTTCCAATAAGAACCTTGATCTTAAATCTTTAAATCACAAAGAAATAAAGATTACAGACAACGGTAGTCTTAAGGGATATAATAGAAAGAGTTATATCATACAACACACATACAAATGCCACCCTTATATCAAATGTACACATCTCCTTGATATGCCACCCTTATTTCCTCATCAAAACATTTTACAAAAACAATTCCAAATAGACCGCAGTCAATGGAATTATTATCAATCCAAACTCATTTATATCAAATTTTCATTTTATGATAAAATAACAATTTTCATCAATCAAGCACAAGGCATAATACAAATCCGGTCAACTTGGCTTGGCCGGACTTCATCTCCGGTCAAGTCTTGACCGATTTATCAAATCTGGATAATATACCGCCGAAGGCCTGTCCGATTTAACATTTGGAATCATTTCCAATACTTTTGTCCGGATAACAAGTCCGGACAATACATCGCCTAAGACTTGTTCGATTTAAAACAATCCGGTCACCACATGGTCGTATTCATATTTCTCTGTTCAAAATACTTAAACTCAAATATCATAAATCGCTCAACACTTGATCGGTTTAAGACTAAACCGCTTAACACTTGAGCGGTTTATATTTAAATCACTTACCCTTTGTTCGGTTTAGGGCTAAACTGCTCAACCCTCCTGTCCGGTTTAAACCTTAAATCGTTCAACACATAGCCGGATTAAACTTAAAACAGATATAAATCTTTTAAAAATAAAATTCAAGATGCAAAAAAAAATGGTTTAAAGCCCTTTTTAATCACTCACCTTAAATCTTTTGAAACCAAGCACTTGAAATCAACTTGATCTTGAAATCCGGTCAAGAACAATCCGGTCAACTTCCTCTTTCTATAAATCGCACACTTACTCTCAATTTATTCAAAAATGGACAGAAAGATGTAAAGGAGGCTTAACTCCTCTTTTTATACTTTCCTTTTCAGGATAGTCGGCTACTAAAGCCTCCCCCTCACATGCATGCATACATACACCATGCTTACATGAGACTCTAGTACACACACATGTATAATCACACATACATAATCACACATACATATACACCTATGCATGTACTTCATTATGTATATAATTATGCCCACATATTTAATGCATACTCATTTATGCATATAATTTCACATACTAGCATGATCATATATAACAATTTATCATGCTGTCACATAAACATTTTGTAACAAATAATCACGTATTTATTACCTCGGGTGATAACCAAGATCCAGTTATCACATTTGATATACCGAAAATGTTGTTTCATAATAGCATCAAAGTCAACAATCATTTGAATTATGCAAAAAAAAAAAGTTATTGTTAGATTCTTCATAAAGTTTTTCAATGCTCCCACGAGAAACTATATTACACTTTGCTAGACATTAACAAAAAAAAAATATTCTAACCAATTTTTTTTCTAGTGTTCAATATCGTTATTTTTTATCAATTCTTTTAACTCTCTATTAAGTGTTTCATTCTTACATAATCTAAATTGTAACACAGACCAAATTCCTAAGTTAGCCATATGCTCGGGACTATTTTTCATTGAAGTTTAACTTTTGACTAGGATGCCTCCAATCATTTAACCCAACACTTGCTAATTGACTTTTTGATCAACCACCTTTGAAAGGCTTGCAACAAAAATAAAAAACCTTTATCTAGCTCTTTTGAATAAACTAACCACTTTCTATCATAACAATCACTATTGTGTGTAACTTATAAACATAAAATACACTAGAGAAGTGTCTACCTATTTTATCTTTTTGGAAATTGATGTGGTCCTTTTTCAACAAGCATCACTAATTTTTTCATCACAAGCATTTTCATTTGTATCATCAATGTCTTCATCACAAGTATTTTTACCAAATATGTTCTCATTATGATCATAAGCATTTTCAGTGTTCTCATTATCATTTGGATTGTGAACAAATACTTCACAATGATTTTCAAAAACATTTAGTTGTCTAACAATAAACTTATTTAAAGATACTTGCATAGATTGAGCAATTTCTTCTTGTCTTGTTTTTCTTTATCTATTTTGAGCATGTAATGGTTATGATCAAGGAAATATATCTTAAACAAGTGATAGGATATAGTGTAATCGAAATATAACACCCGATTTAGTCGTGAAATTGCCAAACTGGTTGGAACTTCGAAGTTGAAACAATTTTGTTTCTGTGATCATATCAAAGACAACAAAATTCAACAAGACAACTTTAATTTGAAGTCTACAAATAAACAATACATAAGTAAGACAATAATCCATATTTGTTTTTGCACCGTATCTCTGTTTTTAATAGATAACAACTAAAAGGATTACAAATATAAACAGTAAAAATAAATAAATAAACAAACCTAATCTAAAGTCTAAACAATAAACAGGAAACAAATAAACCTAATCTAACAATAAACAAATAAACTTAATGTAATGTCTAATAATAAAACAAATTAGAAACATCTTAATTTACAAAAGATATAAACATTGGAATTTAGAAACTTACCAGAAGTCTAAATTGGTTGCTTTGCTCGATTTAGACCGTCATTTTGCTGCTCCATAGATTCCTGAATCGCAGGGTTTAGCCTTTAGGAATTAGGTTTAGAATGAATTTTGACCTCCATGGTAGATCGTAGAAGAGATTAAGAAAGCTAGAGACTGAGAGACTTTTGTAAAGCACCTAAGCGTGAGATATTGAGAAATCTGAGTGAGATACTGAGATTGATCGAGACTTCGAGAGGATGTGAGAGAGTTACTAGTGGGAATATTTCAATCTTGAAATAGATTGAAGAGATTAGCGAGGCCGAGAGAGAGGGAAAATTGAAACGGTAACTTTTTAGGCCCAAAACTCAACCTACCAATATACAAAAGAGCTTGGATAGGTGATTCCCTTGCATAAAGACAAACCTCTTGACCTTTGAGCTTGTCAGAACATCTCATCAACGACTTCATATTAAGACGATGGCTTTGTAGATACCGATTGATTTTCACCGGGTCACATCTGGTTTGGGCTTTAGTCAGTTGCATGTGTCTGGTGGAAAGTAGCATCACCACCATAAAATAACAAAATACTGTGTTCCGACTTAGGACAATAATTTTTCTATGTCTAAGGGATATGGATTGTACATACTTAGGGTCGTTCCTCATTGTGTTACTTGTGGGATTTTTAAAAATTTTGGGGCACAATTTTACGTGTGTTTAGGGTTTCATCAACCTATGTAAATCCTTTTTAGGTTCAAATTGTTAATTATAAATATTATTAATTGTTTGTCTTTAGATTTGGATCATTATTTATCCCTTTTTTACACTTAACATATACGTATATTTGTTATCTCATTTTCCGGTATAATTAAAAGCTTTGACTAAGAGGGTATTCTAAAAGATTCGAACGTCCTTGTACATACTATGGTTAAAATTTCAAGAAATTCTCAAGTCCATTGTTTAAGAGGGGGTTGTTAGGGGTATGGGGAATTGAAGGAGAGGGGGTGGTGCAAGATATTGGGACCCTAGATATGATTAAAGTGGGGATGAAAGATAATGGTGGTCAGAGAGGTGGTCCTTGATAGAAAAGAAAGGGATTTTGGGGTGCCAATCGTGGTGATGGGGATGATGTGAATAATCATTTACAAACCCAATAAATCGTACAAACTTACATTAGTTTACATGTGTTATTTATTATATTAACAACAATTGTGAAAATGCAATATTTATACATTGTTGTTGCATATGCGGAATGTTTAAGTTTGTTTTGTGTGTGGAAAAACAGTCCTAAACATACACTGCATTTTCACACACATTTTTCATATATGAAATAATACATGTAAACTAGTTTGTAAGGGTTTGTACGAGTTACTGGGGTTGTAAAAGAAACGAAATATATATATATATATATATGTACTAAACGAATCTTATAGAAACCGTCTAAAGCTAGAAATCGTGAAAACCAATTTCATTTATAGTTTCATATATGAAACAATAAATGTGTGAAATCTATGATTCATATTGTTTAACATTGTTTTATTTTATGAGTGAGTATGAATATGTGTTTCATATACCAACATATTTCTATGTCTCTTTCACAATAAAAACATTCATTGATGTTACATTAATGAAACACTAGTATATGAACACTGCATGTTCACATATATTGTGTAACACATCGGTTACATAACAAACACTTACCAAACCATCATTAAATTAGTTCAGTTTCAAAAACCTCAAAATACGGGATAACGATTTACAACCTAAAATACATAATTTAAAGCTTAATATTTACATAACAAACCATAACATAATCATTGGTGGCATGTCTACCCAGAACATACAAACTATATATAACCCAAAAGAATAAGATATACCTATACCAAAAGTAGGCTTCAAACGTTAATCCCTAATTGATCAACTGACCTTGTTCTTACTTTTGTCAACTTGTCCTGAAAAGTTAAAACCACTAAAAGGTAAGTTATAAAGCTTAGTGAATTCATCTGGAAATATATGGTTACAATATGTTATATAAATGAACATACCAGGAAACAAAGGACTCGAAAGAAAGTTTGCATAACGACACATCAAAAACTTAGTTATACCACATAATATCATTTACAACATCGTACCTAAAATGTGGGAATCACAAAGGAATTTTCAACATAGAAAGACATCATTACAATCAACATCATCCTCAAGATCATGCAAGGTCAAATACCAATTAAGTTCACACACAAACAAAAGATTTGGCACCAAATCCGCCCTTCATCCCCCGGATTATGCCAAAGTCGTATACTCACCCCCTAACTCCTACTAGGCAGTGAGTACGGAAGCCCCTCCAATTGTCTCACCCAAATCCATGGGATGCTGACAATCGGCCCCCAAAACGCACCACTAGACAATATAATCAATAAGACAATTAGAGGGGATACTCAAGAATTCATGGATGAACAAGAAAACAAATAAACATTCGTAATCATAAATACACCCATATGTTTCTTGAGCTATCTGTGGATGAGCTCTTTGTTTTTTTTTTCATCTAATACTACAGCCAGAGGTCATTTCAGAGAGACTTTCTTCTTGTTGATCTCATGTTCCTATGTAGCCAGAGTCCCATAGATATCATGAAGTGACCAACTCTCAAGATATTGATTTAGACTCTTTAGAAACAAAACATTGTTTTCTTCTCTAGTTCGAATAATGTTATTTCTTTTACACTAATTGTTGAGTGTATTGAAACGATCATTTGTTTTCTGGAGGGGTTCTTCTAGAAGAGCAGAAAAGCTGGTGTTCTCATTTAAACATTAAGCCCTTCGATTTTTCTTTGTTTTGACCCTGCCTTCCATTTCATCTCAGATCTCTTTGGTGCTTTTGCATGTATCAAGGGATTGAAATATTTGGTTTGATATAGCCATGAAGAGAAGACGCTTGGCTTTGTGATCGATCTCCACCTTTTCCATATCATCCTTCTCCCATGCTTTTTCTTCTTTGGGCGTGTGGTAAGTAGGAATTTCTTCGGTTGTAGCTGTAGTAGGTACTATGGAAACAAGAACTTGTGGAACATGTGGGACACTTTGTATAGATTTGTACAAGTTATTATCAAGTCCTTCGAGAAAAGTGATCATACGATTTTTTCATTGAGGATATTCATCCCAGGGAAAAGTTGGAGATTTTGTGAGAGATCCCACACTATAAGCTAAATTCCAGTTTGAAATTTCCATTTTGATTATGAAATCAATATCAAATTGTTCTTCAAATATGAAATAATATACAATAATCACAAGATTTTTGATCTATAACAAAAAATTGTGGAAACAGGGGTTGTACGTAGAAAACATAACTTTGAAAAATTTACCAAAATTAATCGATAAATTGTTTTAGAAAACAAAATTGATTGTGTGATTGTAATCAATCAATCCGCTATGATAATAATTGTTGGTTGTAGATTTATCGATCTAGATCTAATTAATCAAAGTATATGAGCTAAAGCAATTAAGATCTAAATTGGGCAAGAACAAATAATGATAAACCATATAGGTATCGCTAGAAGATTATAGCCATCATCGTCATTTGTATTGATTGAAGAGATTAAAATACACTTGATATGATCTTCGTCATGCTCATGTAATGTGTGTAAAAGTGTATTTAAAAAGCTTACAATGAACTAAGCATGAGCTACAATTTATACACCTAAAAAAGCTAAGTTAAAGAATACACCAATGGAAAGGTTCCATGCTAAAGGTGCTTTAATAGAACTTAGACAGGAATCGGTTAATGTTGAGTAGGTTCACATTTAAACATTATAGAGGAGTTGATTCCAGAAGTAGGTTCCAGAAGGTCCCGGAGGTTACTGCCTTGTCAGGTCATAATCATGTTAGGCATCTCTGGATTCTCAAGATGTCTGGGTTCTGGACTTCAACATTTGGTATTTTTCAATACTTTTACATGGACATAATTGGGATCTAACAGAGCTTGACTACCCTTTTTAGGATAATTTTTCTTGAAGATTCTGGCAAAGACTCTACTGAGGAAATTGATGTAAGGGACAACCCATTCCCTTCGCCTTCTGTTGATCTTAGCCAACAAATCATCAAAGATCAACTAAATAAAGCCAATCTAATATCCGTAGATCACTGCATGGCCATTCTTTAGTGCCACAACATTGGCCTGATCTAGTCTACCAGTCTTTCCACCCATAATCTGAATGAAATGGGCGAAGCAGTAGTTCCATACCGTTGACATACGGTTCTTCTCGACCTAGGAGATGGTCTTGATGGGCTTGTTGGTGTCCTTGTCCTTTGGCCAGTCATAGCCAATTTCTTCCTGCATGGCCATGATTTGTTCAACTTGGTTTCATAGGTTTTTTGCTTCGGGAACTTGAGTGTGGAAAGAAGAGTAGAAGGGACAAAAGAGCCGTAGCATCACCGATTTAGAAAGAGATCTTCATTATATCTTCCCTTATGGTAGGGTTAATGTGCTTGATGGTTTTGAAAGAATACCAAAACGTTATTAGGTAATCCCTAGATACAGAAGGTTAAAAAGTAAGAGCATAAGAAGCCTCTTAAAACCAATCTTTATCATCTGGTATATCCAACAAGGAAAGATGGTTGTATGCCTTGAAAGATCAATCTGCTATGGAGAAAGTTACATTTATGGCATCCATTTCTGCTTTTTTAGAGAACATAAATGGACAAGAATGTTGAGATAAAGAATCATAAACAAACAATAAATGAGGTAAATAGTTAAGAAACAAACCCTTGAAGTTTGAATGCAAGTAGAAATGTAGAAATACTTTGAGTGTGTTCTTGAGAGAAAAGAAATTGCCAAAAATTACTTAATGGAGTTTTGAAGCGTAAAAGAGCAAATATGAGTAGGAGAAGAGTATTTACAGGATTGAAGAGAGAGAAAAAGAAAAGAGAGAAAAAAAAAATTATAGTTCGAGAAAAGTGGGGTAATAATGACATTGCCACGTCCTTAGAATTTCACTGATATGGAGGCATATGGATTCGTGCATCAAAATCATTATTACAGATGCTTTCAATCCTAAAATTTTTATTTTAAAATCCGAGAAGCATATTTAATGATGTTCAGTTAAAATGGTTATTTTGAAAAACGACTGTTCATTTTCCTAAATATCTTAGAGAAAAAAAGTCTTTAGTTATCTTTGAAAATATTTTGTCACTAAATAAGAGAAAAGTATTCAGTGAATTTTGATCTTGAAATAACCACTAAAGAAATATCTCATGGATAAACTTCTTAGTGATGAAGTAAGAATATGTACCTTAGGATATCAAAATATATCTTAGAAGAGTTCAATGAGAGATAAAGAAACACTGAAAACCTCAATTATTTAACTGAGTAATGCATAGTAGCTGAGAGTATCAATCATTTACGTTCAACATTCCTAGCTCGCTAATTAAAATGTTAAATCTTAATTCATCAAGTGGTTATTTGAAAAGGTCAGCTAGATGGTACTCAGCTAGAATAAAATGAAGTTCGATGTCACCTTTCATGACATGATCTTTGATGAAATGATATATGATTTTGATATGCTTAGTCTTTGAATGAAGAATAGGATTGTGAGCTATAGCTATGGTAGTGGTACTGTCAAAGTATATTAGAATCCTTGATAGCTCAAGGTCATAATCGCCGAGTTGGTTTCTCATCCACAAGGCTTGAGCACAACAACTCCCAACACCAATGTACTCGACTTCAGTTGTTAAGATGGACTTGTTTTGCTTTTTGCTTGTCTATCTCACTAATTTTCCACCTAGAAGCTGACAACCTCTAGTGATGCTTTTCCTATCTAGCTCCCAACTTACAAAATCATTATTTGAATACCCCTGTTATATCAAACCCTAAGTATTTGGATACCAAAGACCAAGATTCGGTATACACTTTAGATTCTGAAGACTTGATTTACAGTAGTTAGATGAGATTTTTTGGCTTCAGATTGATAACATGCCCATATATAAATAACATACATGATATCAGATCGACATTGTGACATACAACAAGCAACTCTGATCATTCTTCTATAAGATGTAACATTGACAAGTTTTCCATTAGGGACCTTTTTCAGTGTTAAAGGAGGAGCCATAAGGGTTTTCCTCGCTCAGATTGAGTTAGGAAAAACTTCTTAAGCATGTCCTTGACATACTTTCCAGATTGTTTGTTCTGAAGACCAAGAAAGAATTCAGTTCACCTATCATGCTCATTTTGTTGTTACTTTTCATTAGATTAGAGAATTTGGCACCCAACGATTCATTTGTGGGTTTAAATATAATGTCGTTATCTAAACAATAATGATGTGAACTTTTACTTTAATTAGAAAGAGTGTGCTATCAATTTTTCCAAGACTGAGATTTTCTTTTAAAAGGAAAGAAGACAAGGTATTGTACCAAACTCAAAGATCTTGTTTCGACCCATGTAGAGCCTTATCAGTGTATACACATAGTTTGGATATCATGAAAACCCTAAGGTTATTCAACATAGACTTTTTCTTGAAGCTTTGCATTAAGAAAGACACTTTTCATGTAAAATTGTTAGACAATGAAATATTTGTGTGCAACATAGGCTAATAATGATAATCGAATTGCTTCAAGCCTAGACACTTGAGCAAAGGTTTCATCATAGTCTATGCCTTCTTCCTGTCTATATCCCTAAGCGACAAGTCTAGCCTTGTTCCAGGTTATTGTGCCATTTTCATCCTATTTTGTCTCAATAGACCTATTTGGTGGCCAATCATAGTGAATGTCGTCTAGAAACTTGATGATGTATTCACTGTCCGGGTTGCTGGTATAGGAAGCGATCCTTGGAAGGTGTAGGTTAGAACGAACCATTGCAGGGTCAAAGATCAACTTCATGTTGTTGATCTGGTAGACGATCTTGATGTCGGGGTTTCCAAACCTTTCTTTGGAGGTCTTCACCTCGGTAGTGTACCAGAACTGTCTCACGATGTACTTCACCATGCATATCCTAGCACACTGTTTGTAACACCCCCGTCCCGCATGGTCTAAGATGGGAGATGCTACAAGTGGTTTAAAAAAACAACACATTATATAAAACATAACATCTAATAAAATTTTCCAAATGATTATTACATAACCACAGACAGAGATAACATGTCTCGAAATACGGTCCCAAAATACCAGTATATCTACATTAGTCATCAAAAGTTAGCACAAGTATCACGTAATGGGTTATCTTCAATATTGTCAACTCCGTAGCTCTTATCCCAAAACCCCTGCTAAGTCATGTACCTGCCGAGGACAAGAAAATATTGGCTGAGCTTAATGCTCAGTGAATGGATAATAATATAACTACACAATGAATATGAGATAACAAGTTCAAAAACAATTTATAACGCTAAGTGAGAATTCAAAATAAAGTCAAAATACCCCAAAAGCATGTCAAGGGTCCAAAAACCAAACCGCATCACGGGGACGCGTTGTTCCCAAAGGATGATCAGTCCATTCAGGCATAAGTGAGGAAAGGGGTGTGAGCACAATACAACAATCCTCTCAGTGGATTTAACCACGGCCACAATTTATTATCCGATAACGATTTCTAGGATCGATCCATACGCTCTCTATTCGATCGGTACATAATCAAGTCCACCTTTAAGGACTATAAAAATGAGGATGCCATGATCGTTTTAGTCTCCATGGAAACATCTCAATACCGGTGCTCCAGTTATTGAGTCTATAGTAAAATGTTTCACAAATGAGGCAATTAAACAAGTCAAGTGATCAAAATGATCCATGTTCCAAATAAGAATGTACATCATATTTCGAAAGGAAACAAAGGCTCAATAGCAATTGATGAGCACAATGAGAATTTGGAACCAATATATTCGGATTAGGAAGCCTTATACAATTGGCTATCCCCGTGTCGAGTGAGATATGAAATCCGTACCTTAATCGAATTTGACAATTAACGCACGATCAAACGGAAATTCACGATCAAGTTTGATTTGTCTGCGTGCGTAACGAATGTATTAACGAGTTACTATTTGCAAAGCAGAGAAACTATAATATAACTATTCTAATAAAATTACTTAGGTCTTAATGTACTTAAACAACGTAGATTTCAAGAAGGACAACTGAATATGAATTAAAAACTCAAACGTAAAACATAGCCTTATTCTCTTTCGATCCAACCGCTTTCATCCCTCTTATTTCTAAGCATTTTTACCCTACTTAGAGACCAATAAAGATTATATTGTCTAAATGAAAGTTGTAGGTTGGTATAATACGAGTCTACTAGTTTTGGAATCATCTCATTTGGATCATCCATCTATTTTATATGAATTTTATAAAACTGCAAATTAATCCCAAATACAGTGTAAACAGCCGTGAAAACACACTGTTTCGAGCCACTTAGAGTCATAACTGGATTTTCAACCCCTCATGAAAGTTGTAGTATGCAGTAAAATATTTCTGACTGCAAAATACGAGCTTATTTCGATTTACGATTTGTAAGTTATACACTGTCAAAGTGCGAGAGTTGTATTGTCGATAAAATTCGATTCCGCAATCCTCGATTAACTTTTATGATCCAACTTCCATGATTTGCTACATTTACATGCTATAAACATACTTCAACATAATAAACAGTAAAAAAAGTCTAATGGTCGCTAAGCTAAGCTTAATCATGCATTTTACTCTTTTCGACATTTAACCGAACAATTGGTGTGCGGTTAAACATATACCCACAATCTAACCATATTGAAACTATAATATACCCTTTTAATTTCTACATCAATTTAACCAGTCCTAGCATTCTAAGCATCAAATATATCATAATTGTAACAACATTAATCCGTAAACTTAGACATAAACACAAATTATAAACCGATCTTAAGAGCCCTAACATAAACACCATAATAAAAATGAATGAAAATTATACCGTTAGGAAGGGTTCGGAGAGTGGATTCCGAATATATATTTGTTACCTCGATCCTCTTAGTAACTTGACTTGAAATTTAGAGAGAAGACGAAAGATTTTAAAGAGATAGATAACGAGAAAATGAGGCGGCTGTTAAACCGTCTCATAATGCATGTATGTATATATATATATATATTTCTTTTTTTAATTAATTATATATATATATATATATATAAAGTTTAATCATTTGGTGGTTAACCCTTCAAGTTTAGATTCTCAACTTTACGCCAAATTAGGTATAAACTCAACTTTTGACACAAAACTAGTCTGAGGTACAAGTTGGTTAAGCGTAGGGTATAAATATGTTATGCATAATTCTACCAAAAATTCACTTAACCCAATTTGTACGAGTTAACGAAACACGAATATTATAATTCACCCCTCCTAAAATGAATATTTCGTCCTCGAAATTAGATAGGGTTAGAGGATTTACATGACTCAAATAGATAAGGGTACTCCTTTTGCATAGATTCATCCATTTCTCATGTGGCTTCTCGCTCGGAATGATTTTGCCATAACATAAGAGAGATCTTTTTCAACTTTGTCCAACAGATAATCAATCACATGGAGAGGGTGATAATGATATCCGCGGAGTGATGAGATAAACGTTATGGACATGTGATAGTTGAGGAGGTAATGTTAGGCGATACGCCACCTCTCCAACCCGTTCAAGTATTTCAAAGGGTCTAATATATCTCGGACTAAGTTTATCTTTGATTCTGAATCTGCGGATACCTCGTAATGGTGAAACTTTTTGGAAGATGTGATCACACGTTTGGAACTCTAAATGTTTTCGATGCTTGTCAATGTAACTTTTCTGCCGAGAATGAGCCTCTTTCATTTTCTGTTTTGCGATCTGGACTTGTTCAGTAGTAATCCGAACAAGTTCGGTCCCTTCGATAGCTCGGTCCCTCACTTCATTCCAACATATCAGTGTTCTACATTTCCGACCGTATAACGCTTTGTACGGGATCATGCCTATACTAGCTTGCCAAATGTTGTTATACGCAAACTCCACAAGATATAAAGACTCGTCCCAACCACCAGACCACTCAAAAGCACAAGCTCGTAACATATCTTCTAGAGTGTGAATAGTTCGTTCAGTCTGACCATCTATTTGTGGATAAAAAGCTGAACTCATAGTCAATCGCGTATCCCAAGCCTGGTGAAGACTTTTCCAGTCGAGAAGTGAATCACGGATCTCGGTCCGTTGTGATAGAAACTGGCGTGCCATGCAACCTCACGATTTCCCGCTGGAATAGATCGGACAGTTTACTAACAGGGTACGTCTTCTGTATAGGTAGAAAATGAGCCGATTTTGTCAAATGGTCAACTACTACCCATATAGCATCATGTCGTCTCTGAGTTTTCAGCAGTCCTCTCACAAAATCCATAGAGATATGTTGCCATTTCCAAACTAGAATCTCCAATGGTTGTAACAATCCGCTAGCCGTTGATGTTCAATCTTCACTTCTGGCAAGTAAGACATTTTGCCACGTATTATGCTATATCTCGTTTCTTACCGTTCCACCAAAAGTTCTGTTTTAGATCTCGGTACATCTTAGAGGATCTGGGATGAATTGAGAACAACGAATTATGAGCTTCACTCATAACTGCTTCTTTGAGTTCAGGATTGTCGGGTACACAAAGTCGATTAGAGAACCATATAATACCTTTATCATCAACTCGAAAATCGGATTGCGAATCATCTTTAGCCTTTTTTAAGATAGCCCAAAGTTCTCCATCCTCTTGTTGAGCCTCTTTGATTCGAGATACAAGAGTTGGTTCAACCGTGAGACTAGCCAAAAGTTCATTTCCACCACGATAACACAAAGTGATACCCATACGTTCTAGATCTGAAGCAATATGGGACTAAACGATTAAAGACTATACATTGCCAATGCTTTTACGGCTAAGGGCATCGGTGACTACATTGGCTTTGCCTGGATGATATTGAATTTGGACGTCGTAGTCTGTAAGAAGTTCGAGCCACCATCGTTGACGCATATTCAACTCTTTTTGCGTGATGATGTACTTTAAGCTTTTGTGATCTGTAAAAATATCTCAAGTCTCTCCGTAAAAATAGTGACGCCATATTTTGAGTGCAAAAATGACTGCTGCCAATTCAAGATCATGAGCAGGGTAGTTTACTTCAAAAGGTTTGAGCTGGCGAGAGGCGTACGCAATCACTTTGTCGTGCTGCATTAGAACACAACCCAGACCACTTTTAGAAGCATCGCTATAAACCTGAAAACCTCCCGATCTAGATGGCAATCCAAGAATACGCATTGTAATCAATATCTTTCTCAGTTCTTCAAAACCCTTTTCCTGTTCTTCACCCCAAACAAATTTAAATTCTTTTCGAAGAAGTTTAGTCATAGGGAGCGTGATCCTGGTAAAGTTTTCAACAAACCATCGATAGTAACCTGCCAGACCTAGGAAACTTCGGACTTCAGAAACATTTGTTGGTTTTGGCCAGTTAGTGATAGCCTTAACCTTTGCAAGATCGACTTTAATGCCTTCACCGAAAATAATGTGGCCCAAAAATGCCACTTGATGCAACCACAATTCACATTTAGAGAACTTTGCGTACAACTTCTTATTTTGAAGAGTTTTTAGAGTAATACGCAAGTGAGTTTCGTGATCTTCTTTCGACTTTGAATATATGAGAATATTGTCAATAAAAATGATAACAAAGTCGTCCAAATAATATTTGAAAGCCCGGTTCATAAGATTCATAACACTGCTGGAGCATTAGTTAACCCGAATGGCATAACAATGAATTCATAATGACCATATCGAGTATGAAATGCAATTTTAGGAATATCTTGATCTCTGATCCGGAGTTGATGATATCCAGACCTTAACTCAATCTTAGAAAAATACTTTGCTTCCTGGAGTTGATCGAATAGATCGTCAATACGAGGTAAAGGGTATTTATTACGTACCGTGCTCCGATTTAGTTCACGATAGTCAATACACAACTACATTGATCCGTCTTTCTTTTTAACAAATAGGACCGATGCAGCCTATGGAGATACACTGGGTCGAATAAAAACCACGATTTGAAAGATCTTCAAGCTGCTCCTTAAGTTCTTTCATTTCGGTTGGAGCCATACGATACAAAGCCTTTGAGATAGGGACAGCTCCTGGAACAAGATCAATTGTAAATTCAATTTCCCTTTCCGGAGTAACTCCTGGAAGTTCATCTGGAAAGATATCTTGAAATTAATTAACAACAAAATATCTTCAAGTTTAAGGCATACCTCTTCGGGATCTTGTAGTGAGGCTAAAAACCCTTCACATCCTTGCCAGACCATTGCTTTAACATTTACTTCTGAGATAACACGAGTCCCCTTCTCAAGTGAAACACGCTGGAACACATATTCAGGTTCACTGACGTCACCGAAGATGATTTGTTTGGATTTGCAGTCGATGGTCACTCGATGTTTAGACAACCAATCCATGCCAAGGATGATATCGAAGTGATCCATTTTCATTGGAAGTAAAGTAACTTCCCGAATTTGATCACCAATAGATAACGGACAGTTTGGGAATTGACCAAGTATACATACTGAACTACCCATAGGAGTAGTAATATGTAATGAAAATTTAGTGGATTGTTCATATGATTTAAGATCTTCTTCAAAGTTTTCAGAAACAATAAAGTGTGTAGCACCCGTATCAAATAAAACATATGCATCTCTACCGTCAATAGAAAGGGTACGAGAAACCATACTCGCGGTAGATTTGTCAGCAGATAGTGTAAACACTCGACCACCGACAGTAGATTGCTTTTCTTTATCTTTAGCATTATCTTTTGGCCCTTGTTTACAATCACGAGCTGGATAACCTCGTTGACCGCAGTTATACAAGCACCTGTCATTCGAAGACATGGGCCAGAACGATAACTAAAACCACAATCTTTGCACCGTAACAAAGAAGTTGCATTCGAAAAACCTTTACTAGAAGTTCCTTGAGATGAAATTAGAGGTTTGTAATTTGGTTGTTTCCACTGACCTGTCTGATTGGTTCCTCACCCGGTAGAATTTCCTTGAGACACATCTCTGTTTTCTTTTGTACCACTATCACCTCGGGAAAGTATAGAGTCTAGGATAATCCTATCTTAGTTCTACCCACTTCTCACATATCAAACCTATATTGAACAACAAGATCATAACCTATAGCTCTGATACCACAACTTGTAATACCCCCGTCCCGCGTGGTCAAAGACAGGAGATGCCACAAGTGGTTTAAAAAAACAACGCATTATGAAAAACAATGCATCTAATAAAATTTTCCAAAAGATTATTACATAACCACAGACGGAGATAACGTGTCTCGAAATACGATCCCAAAATACCAGTATATCTACATTAGTCATCAAAAGTTAGCACAAGTAAGACGTAATGGGTTATCTTCAATATTGTCATCTCCGTAGCTCTCATCCCAAAATCCCTGCTAAGTCATGTACCTACTGAGGATAAGAAAATCTCGGTTGAGCTTAATGCTCAATGAATGGATAATAATATAACTAAACAATGAATATGAGATAACAAGTTCAAAAACAATTTATAACGCTAACTGATAATTCAAAAGAAAATCAAAATGCCCCGAAAGCATGTCAAGGGTCCGAAGACCAAACCGCATCACGAGGACGCGTTGTTCCCAAAGGATGATCAGTCCATTCAGGCATAAGTGAGGAAAGGGGTGTGAGCACAACACAACAATCCTCTCCACATATTTAATCACAACCACAATTTATTATCCGATAAAGGTTCCTAGGATCGATCCATACGCCCTCTATTTGACCGGTACGTAATCAAGTCCACCTTTAAGGACTATAAAAATGAGGACGCCATGATCGTTTTAGCCACCATTGAAACTTCTCAATACTAGTGCTCCGGTTATTGAGTCTATAGTAAAATGTTTCACAAATGAAGCAATCAAACAAGTCAAGTGATCAAAATGATCCATGTTCAAATAAGAATGTACATCATATTTTGAAAGGAAACAAAAGCTCAATACAATTGATGAGCACAATGATAATTTGGAACCAATATATTCGGATTAGGATGCCTTATACAATTGACTATCCCCGTGTCAAGTGAGATATAAAATCCGTACCTTAATCGAAGTTGACAATTAACGCATGATCAAACGAAAATTCACGATCAAGTTTGATTTGTCTGCCTGCCTAACGAATGTATAAACAGGTTACTATTTACAAAGCATAGAAACTATAATATAACTATTCTAATAAAATTACTTAGGTCTTAATATACTTAAACAAAGTAGATTTCAAGAAGGACAGCCGAATACGAATTGAAAGCTCAAACGTAAAACATAGCCTTATTCTCTTTCGATCCAACTGTTTTCGTCTCTCTTATTTCTAAGCATTTTTACCCTACTTAGAGACCAATAAAGATTATATTGTCTAAATGTAAGTTGTAGGTTGGTATCATATGAGTCTATTGGTATTGAAATCATCTCATTTGGATCATCAATCTATTTTATATGAATTTTATAAAACTACAAATTAATCCCGAATACAGTGTAAACAGCCGTGAAAACACACTGTTTCGAGCCACTTAGATTCATAAATAGATTTTTGGCCCTGCATGAAAGTTGTAGTATGCATTAAGATCTTTCTGCTACAAAATACGAGCTTATTCCGACTTACGGTTTGTGAGTTATACATTGTCAAAATACGAAAGTTGCATAGTCGGTAAAATTCGATTCCGCAATTCCCGACTAAGTTTTATGATTCGCTACATTTACATGCTATAAACATAATTCAACATAATAAACAGTAAAACAAGTCTAATGGTCGCTAACCTAAGCATAATCATACATTTTTACTCTTTTCGACATTTAACCGAACAATTGGTGTGCGGCTAAACATATACCCACAATCTAACCATATTGAAACTATAATATACCTTTTTAATTTCTACATCAATTTAACCAGTCATAACATTTTAAGTATTAAATATATCATAATTTTAACAACATCAATCCGTAAACTTAGACATAAACACAAATTATAAACCGGTCTTAAGAACCCTAACATAAACTCCCTAATGAAAATGAATGAAATTTATACCTTTAGGAAGGATTCAGAGAGTGGATTCCGAATATATATTTGTTATCTCGATCCTCTTAGTAACTTGACGTGAAATTTATAGAGAAGACAAAAGATTTTAATGAGAGCGATAACGAGAAAATGAGGCGGCTGTTAAATCGTCTCATAATGCATGTATATATATATATATATTTAATTATATATATATATATATATATATATATATATATATATAGGGGTTGGTTCAAATACTAACCCAATATTTTGTGCAAACTATGCTAACCCATCTTAATCGTTCATTTTCTCATCTAACGGTTATTATTAAATGAGATTAAATAAACAATAATTTAGTTAATATATTAAT
>NW_020200822.1:67253-68489 GCF_001531365.2 Cynara cardunculus var. scolymus
GGGAGTTACATAAGAATGACTAATGACCTAAATACCCTTATCATTAATATGTAAGTTACATTTTAACCAAACCCAAAGATGCAACATTATTGGTTGATGTGGGTTAGMMAAGTTTRBAYAAAATRTTGGGTTAGTATTTGAACCACCCTCTATATATATATATAAAGTTTAATTATTTGGCGGTTTTAACCCTTCAAGTCTAGATTCTCAACTTTACGCCAAATTTGGTATAAACTCAACTTTTGACACAAAACTAGTCTGAGGTACAAGTTGGTTAAGCATATGGTACAAATATGATATGCATAATTCTACCAAAAATTCACTTAACCCAATTTATACGAGTTAACATGACACGGATATTATACTGTTTTAAAGGAACGAGGCAGCTTCCGCAACTTGAGATTTGTCTGCGAGGATCTCCAGAAGAGCAATGTGGTTGTTTGGTTTCAAAGATCATTCTTCAATATGAAAGTTAACATTTGATGCACAGGCCATTTCTGTTTAAGAAGAAAAAAAATGGAACAATACACAAAGTTATCGTCACAAAGCTTTTTAGAACAAAAGTTTGAAAGATAAACTTTTTTCATTTAAAAACCAAAAAAAAATAGGGTTTTTGAGAAGATTTTTAAGAAACAAGGTTGATATAAATCAAGAAAAAGAAGGATTTATATAACTTTTTTTTTGTATTTACAAGAAGAAAAAGAAATTTAAAAATACAAACAAGTTTCTTTGAAGATTAACGACCAAAAAATAGGAAAATTAACCTATTTTAGTGAATGAAAAGAAGAACTAGTTTGTTGAAGAAGTGTTCTTAATGTTCTTGCTTTGCAAAATATAGAGAGGGAATTTGTATATAATTTTAGAGCGTAAAGAGTGAAATAATGGGTAAAAGAAGTATTTATAGATGAGATGAGAGAGAGAGAGAAGAGAGAGGAAAATGACGTTTCAAAAAGATGTGCAATTAGGATTTATTTTGTATGTCATTTGCGAGTGATTGGTTTGGGAAGAGTAATGGATAATGTTTGTCAGAAAGATGTGCTTGAAATACGTCCAATTATTTTATAAAATAATGATGTCATAGAATATGACCATTCATTAGTTTTTTCTTTTAAAACATTTTGATCACTAAATAAGGAAAGTGTTCAGTGATAGGTTTAAGGTTTTAGAAAGAAGGAATATATAAGCATACCTTAGAGAGAAAGATAAATTTACTTAAGAGTTCAGTGACAGATTAAG
>NW_020200822.1:68854-73759 GCF_001531365.2 Cynara cardunculus var. scolymus
GCCGAGAAGGTTAATCCTCAACATTCAACATTCCAAGTTTGCTGACTAAAAGATAGTATCTTGTTTAATCAAGAGGTTTAGTGAACAAGTCAGGTAGTTGGTACTCAGTGGGTACGAAGTGAAGTTCAATATTACCATTCATAACATGATCTCTATAAGTTTGGTCATAGAGTGAAGTACATGATTGTTTGCAAAGGCAATAACACTAGTGTTATCGCAACAAATAGGAATCTTTGAAACAAAAGGTCATAATCACTAAGCTGATTTTTCATCCAAAGGATTTGGGCACAAAAGCTTCCAGCGGCTACGTGTTTTAGCAGCTTATATGGATACTGTGTTTTACTTTTTGCTTGTCCAACTCACCAACTTTCCACCAAGAAGCTGACAGCCTTTTGTGGTGCTCTTCCTGTCTATCTTGAAACCTACAAAATCACTATATGCATAACCTATTTGGTCGAAACCTGAGTCTTTGGGATACCAAAGGCGCAGATTCGGAGTACCCTTCTAATATCTGAAAATGCATTTTACGACAATTAGATGAGATTTTTTTTGGTTCAAATTGATAGCATGCACAGAGACAAGTAGAATACATGATATCAGGTCGGCTAGCTGTGAGATACAGTAAGGAGTCGATCATTTCTCTTTAGGAAGTAATGTTGATAGGTTTCTCATTTGGGTCCTTGTTCCACGTTAGAGGAGGTGCCATGGGAGTTTACATGGATAAACTGTTGGTTAAGTCAAATTTCTTTAACATATTCCTGACTTACTTACTCTGACTTATGAAAATGCCTTTGTCAGATTGCTTAATCTGAAGACCGAGAAAATATGTCAGTTCTCCCATCATGCTCATTTTGTAGATATCAAATATACTTAAAATGTACCTCGTAGGAGGTACTCTCTATCTTCACCTCCATCATGTGTTATACACATCTCAGATACTTATGGTGTACGTTGTGATCTAGAATCATCTTCACCACTTGTAAACATGGAAAAAAAAGGAATCACCTACCCCTTGTCCACCTAAAGAGGAAGAATAAAGTGAATTATCTTCCATGGTTATATTATGATCTCCTTTTGGAATGATGTGTAGCTCCACCTCCATGTGAGTTTTATCCTTACGTGTAGGGGCGGATGGCTTGTTGGGCCTTTAGGGGCCCTAGACCTTATGCTTTTTTTACTACATAAAAGCATATTTTTGGTCCATAAGCTGTTAAGTATAAACAATTTTGGGCGGCCCCTCCACTCTTGATCCAGTCCTCCAGCGACATCGACGAGACGACAACCTCCAGCGACATCGACGAGACGACGATGACAGGCAGCGACGACAGGCAGTCCTCCAGCGGCAGATAGGGCACCGACACTCAGTCCTCCCGCCTTCGGCAGTGCTCTTGATGGTAAGTCCTTCTGTTCTTTGTTCTCTCCGACTCTGTCTCCATAGCAACTGCTTACTGCTTAATGATTTATGATTAGGTGATTTAGCCTTTAGGTCTAAATTTGTTTGCTTAAAGCTTAATGATTTATGATTAGGTGATTTAGGTCTAAATTTGTTTGATATTTTGATTTTTTGCTTAAAGCCTTGAGTTGATTTGATGTGTTTTAAATTGTTTATATGTTCTTCAAGTTCAACTGTTCAAGGGTTTATGTGTTTAAATGAGTGGATCAATGGACTGTATTTTATATTTTTATTACTTCAGCCTTTCCTTTATACATTAATACATAGATTGGTCCATGGTGCTATCTTGAAGACATTTACCTTCTTTACTGTGACTGATGGTTCAGCCTTAAAGGCAAAGATCCTACTTGAACTTTCTTTGTTGTGCATCAGTCAACCTCGCCATATTTCTTGGATCTTCAAAAAATTCTCCACACAGATCCAAAGACCCTTTGTCCTAACAAAATTCTCCAACTGCCTTTAGTGATCATAATGAGAGTTGAAGTGAGGATCTCTTTTAGTTTTTTTGTCACTCAAAGATTGTTGCTTCTTTCTCCAAGACCTATGTTGGCATTTTTGCTTCTTATTCACTAGCAAAGTAGCAATTGATCCATTTTATTGGAAGCAACATATATAGTGATTAAACAACATATATGTCCCATATTTACATTTGTTTAAAAACTAAAACTGCTAAATATGTTCCATATCACATGTAGATGAAGATGAAAACTCAATCTACCATTCATGGGTTTTTTATAAGAAAGCATGCTAGTTCTTCTTCTCAAGATCCCGAAGAAACAACAAATGTAGATAATACCCCTGCATCTAGTATTCCGCCTATTGAAAACCCTTGCAAAAAAGCTCAAGTGGAAAGTAATGATATTGATCTGGATACACTAGAACGAGACCCTGCTTTGCGTCATCAAGTTTATGATTATCCTATCAATCAACAAGATACAATTCGACGAGCTTACATGAATCTTGGTCCTCTTCAACCTACACTTTCTATGTTTCCAAAATYTGGACCAGAAACTCATAAACGTAGTTTTCAAGCTTCTTGGTATAAGTTACATCCGTGGATTGAATATTCAAATACCTTGGATGCAGCATTTTATATCCCTTGTTTTTTATTTAACAAGCCATCTGGGCTCGGATACTACGGTCAACAAGCATTTACCATAGATGGGTTTTGAAATTGGAAAAAAAGTGGGTGAGAAAAAATATGGCTTCTTGATGCATATGGGAACCGAATGTATATCTTTCCACAATGTTGCAAAAAAGGGATGTGATCATTTATTTAATGAGGCCAAGATATACAAAATGTATTTCAGAAGTTCACAACTGAAGAGCGTAAGAAAAACAGATTGAGATTGACGGCTTCTATTTATCGCGTCTGTTGGTGTGCCTTTCAAGCAGTTGCATTTAGATGCCACAACGAAAAGTCAGATTCCATTAACAGAAGAAATTTTCTTGAAATGTTGGAGGCACTTAGTGAGTTTAGCACCGATCTTAAAGAGTTATTTTGTCGTGCTCCCAGATATGCATCATATACATCACCGTTGATTCAGAAGGAAATTTTGAATCTTATATCAAATAAGGTGAGACAAATGATGAGGACATTGGTGGACGATGGTTTTGTTTACTTGTTGACGAAGCACGKGATGAGTCTCATAAAGAGCAAATGTCTCTTGTTTTGAGATTTGTTAATAAAGAGGGCTTCATTATAGAGCATTTTTTTGGACTTGTTCATGTACGTGACACTACAACACAAACGCTCAAGGACGGAATCTATTCTTTGTTGTCACATTACAACCTTAATGTCAAGTCTATTCGTGGACAAGGGTATGATGGTCAAGCAATATGCGAGGTCAGTTCAAAGGTTTGCAAGCCTTGATTTTAGAAGATTGTAAATACGCGTATTATGTTCACTGTCTTGCTCATCGATTGCAATTGGCATTAATGGCCGCCTCTCAAGAAGTTGTAGCACTACATAAGTTTGTTACAACGCTGTCTTTTGTTGTCAATGTTGTTAGTGCTTCCTCTAAATGCACCGACCAACTACGAGATGCACAAGTTGAACAAATTGCATACTTCATTTTTGTTGATGAATTGGAGACGGGTAGAGGTCTCAATCAAATTGGTACATTACAACGAGTCGGAGATACTAGATGGAGTTCTCATCTCAGATCAATTTCTAGCCTAATCAAGATGTTCAGTCCCACTTGTGAGGTTTTGCTCAAAAATTTTGAGGAAGGAACTGGGCCAATCAAAGGAGATGCAGATTCGGCATATGAGGCTATGACGACATTTGAGTTCATATTTATCTTGCATCTTGAAAGAGAAATAATGGAGATCACTGGTTTACTTTGTCAAGCTTTACAAAGGAAAGATCAAGATATTTTTAACTCATTTAGGTTAGTTGCATCTACCAAATTGTTATTGCAACTAATGGAAAATGAAAGCTGGGATGCTTTGCTTTGCCTTGTTAGTCATTTTGTCAAGTACATAACATAATGATCATACACTCGAACATCATTATCAAGTAAATTTTCCTAACTTGTCTTTTTCTCGACTTGTTTTCTTGTCAGGTTCGTAACATAGATATTTTCTTGACTTGTCTTCTTCCTGCTTTAGCAGAGGGAATAAAGCTCGTAATGAGCACAATGATCATACACTTGAGCATCATTACCGAGTGAATATCTTTTATGAAACAATTAATTGTCAATTAATGGAATTAGATCATCGTTTCAGTGATGGTTCCATGGAGATGCTTCGTCTTGCTTCAACTCTAGATCCTTAAAATGCGTATGAGACTTTTAGAAGTCTTGATGTACGACAACTAGTAGAGAAGTTTTATCTTGAAGATTTCAGTGATCTTGAGAAAACAATTCTGAAAATACAACTTCAACATTATGCTATTGATGTCGTTCAACATATAGATTATAAGCAATTGACCTCTACTGCAGAATTGGGTCAATGGTTGGTAAGGACTAGAAGAGAAACCACTTTTGATCTTATTTATCGATTAATAAGTCTATTACTTACTCTTCCACTTTCTACCGCGACAGCCGGGAGATCATTTTCAGCAATGAATATTTTGAAAACAAGAATACAGAATAAAATGGATGATGAGTTTCTAAATGACTCGTTACTTTTGTTTATTGAAAGGGAAGTAGCTGAAAAGATTAGTTTGGAGGAAATTGTGGAAGACTTCAAGGTTGCGAAAGACCGGCGGGTTCCACTTTGATTAGCGATGTTTGACATGTTTATATTTAACGTCTAGTTTTAGAGTTTTAGGGGCTGTTTGTTTCCCTCTTAATGGTGACATTATGAAGGAGCCTCTTAATCGGTCAGAGGTTTGGAGTGTTTGGCACAAACAATGAAACCTCTTAATGGTTACATATCCCTCTTAACCATTTTGTGTCCAACCCTTCACTCAACCATTCAGATCTAATTTTTTCCAAATTTGCCCT
>NW_020200822.1:74304-95439 GCF_001531365.2 Cynara cardunculus var. scolymus
CTTAACCATTCTGACCACTTAACCATTCTGCACAAAACCATTCAGCAACTGCCAAACAGCCCCTTACTATGTTATAATTTTGGACAGTGTATTTTTGGTACATTTAAAATATATAATATATTAGGTTTGGCCCCTACAATTGAAAAGTTTGTGATCCATCCCTGCTTACATGCTTGAGGATGAACATTATTTGTATACAATGACACATAAAGCAACATAGTAACTCGTTAAAAGTGATGTCTCATAGTGTAATGATTTTCCTTGGTTTTGGCACCATGGTTTAAAGACGGGTTGTTATAGCCTTTCAACCAGTCTTTAAACCCAAGAATTTATACTTTAGAGCTCTCAATTCCAACTTCCCATTATCAACACATGCATATGTCAGGCAACCAAAGATTAGTGATTTAGTCCAAACTTCCATCGAAGTGTTCTTCTAAATAGCAATTGACGACAAAGACCACTTTATAATGTAACATGAAATATAAGTAGCCTCTACCCAGCATGACTTGGGCATTTTAGAATTAAATAACATGCCAATCTCTCAAAATTGGTTTCATTCATCCTTTTCGTGACACCATTCTGTTGAGTAAGTATGAACAATGACACGATATTGTGTAAAGTTTTCCATTCTCTGATAATCATTAAACTTTGTTAGGAGATTAAATTCCAGTTTATTATTGTGCGAATGTATTTGATCTTCTTACCCTACCGCTTCTTCGTCATATCTTCCAATCCTTGAATCTATGAAAAAATTCCCTTTTATTCCTCTATAAGAAAGCTCATTCTGGTCGAGACAAATCTCTGACAACAGTGAGTATACAGGTAGCTTCACTGGTAGAAGTAGCTTTAGTCGGACTCCAAAATGGAAAGCGGGTGCTATGATCCAACAAAGATCGGTTGTATCTCATTGATGCCATAATGAAATTTTAGCAAATGGTAATTAAACAATCTTCAGTTTTATTCCAAATATTAATCATGGAGCTCTAATACAAATTGTTCTAAATGAAGAAACCTAATTTGCTATATTATCTCCAAAAAGTGGGTGAAGAATATTCCCAATATCCCAAGATCAAAGAACTATTTTTCAATATCAAAATTAGGTGGATAGATTGCATTGTATACTAATGACAACAACTAAGTACAACAATCAATAGTCAAACACAAATAATGGAAGCAAAACAAAAGGAGAGAGTGACAACATAGATTTTTATGTAGAAATCTCCTTTAAATTATTGCTACCCTTGAATACATCAACTTGGATCAGAATATAAGGTAAAAGAAGCTTCAAAATATATCTATTTGGTTCAAATTAGTAGTACATAATCATGATTGTTGTTGAAAATAACCATAATATCCAATCTTGACTTAGTAACTGATTCTACTTTGAATGTACTTGGTTTGTTATCTTTTTAACAGATAAGGGTAGATTTTGTAACAAGTTAAATTTAAAGCTGGATTTCAAATTGAAGGGGACTGCGCCTCATCTTTTGCAATTAATAAAGGGTAGCGGAGCATATAGAGTAATTCTTCAGGGACTATTTCTGTCAAGTTCAATATCATATATAAAAGAGGAAGAGTCGGCCCTTGATGATCAGATCTCATTTTTTTTCTTCTATTTTGAATCACAAGAAACTCTCTCTCACATTCTGTCCTTCAAGTTCTTAAAAAAGATCTATCTTAGATCTTTGGCAATACTTCGATACTTTCTGAGTTAGTGTTTCCCGTTTATTATTTGTTAGATTCAATAATAGTTAGATGTATATTTCTTTTCTGTAAATCTGTTTAGAAGATGATTTCATCAGTTAAAATGTTCCTATATCAAATCTTGTTATTAATAATTGTTGAAAGTATGAAAAATAACATGGTATCAGAGCGATGACCTCGCTTCTGTGTTGTTTCTTTTCTCTTCTTTTTGCCTGCTCCGATTGATATATGATTGTGGTGAGTCATCGATGTCTGATGCGTTTTTTCGCACTGATAACATCAGATTCACACATGATATCCGCCTTGACTGTTCATCTTCTCTTATGTTTCTTGTTCTTGATATAACCAGTTGTTGTGATCTTTTGATGGCTGATGCATATTCGCACTCGTATATCATATTCACACGTGATGCTCGGTTTTATTTTCTCATAAAATTGCTTCTGAAATGATCGATTGGGAGTGTACCAACTTTGTTTTGGTCCCCGTTCGAGATCTTAGCTCGTTCTTTCACCTTGTTAAGGATCTAGTCCTTGCCTCCAGATCTGTCTGTTATGCATCAATATTCATATTTTGCTAGATCTGTTCATTCTACTTTGGATATGTGTCCTCATTTCCAAATCCTATATAACGCATGTATTTTTTTTAAACAAGATCTGTGTCCTTTTCTCCAGATCTGGTTGTATTCATACTCTTTTCTATATTCAGATCTGAGTCCTATTTCCAGATCTATTTTTCTTAAAATGTACATTTGATATTTTGCCTATGACTGTGTTGTTTCTATTGCTACTGTATGTATACACTGCTGCTTCACTCTGTTACACTAATTCATGTTGTTTGTTCAGGTACATTCTGGAAGCTTCCCTCTATTTGTATCAAGTAGCTTTATATCTTGTATTAGGCTTTATGTCCCTTTCGTGGTTGGTTATTACGTTGTTTACCTTTATCCTTTAACTCTGTTAAAGGACCGTGTGGTAAGATTGTTTTCTCTTCCTTTTTTTGTGTGCTCGTTATTTTTTTGTATAAGGAACTGTTTTGTTGGCTTGACCTAGCACTATAAGTGTTTTAGGAATCCTGCCTTTAAGCATTTCAGTTCCTGGTTTTCGTGTGTGCTTTGCCTGATGGAAGCTCCTCTCGTTGTTGCTAGATCTTCAAGTCCAATGGATCCCAAAGTCATAAAATTAGACTTTGGAGATCCACTGTACTTGCACCCTAGTGATACTAGTAGAGGATCCCTCCTATCCTTTAAATTGTGTGGTACTGAAAATTATCGTGTATGGTCCTGTGCTATGGTTTTAGCTCTTGAAACAAAGAATAAGGTTGGTTTTATTGATGGCTCGTGTGTCCGTCCTGATAACGATCTCGCTCTTGAAAAACAATGAGATCGTTGTAATTTTGTTGTCCTCTCATGGATCTTAAGCTCCATGACAGAGGATTTATTTCTTGGCCAAGTTTTTTCTAAAATTGCCTCTCAAGTTTGGAAGGAACTAAAGGAAACTTATGATAAGGTCAATGGGTCCGTAACGTTCAATCTCTATCAGAGGATTAATTCCTTAAATCAGAATAATATGACTGTTTCCGAATATTATCGTAAATTGAACTCTTGTTGGAAACAATTTGATGCCCTAGTAAAACTTCCCTCCTGTACTTGCAACGCATCTCATGATTTTTTACAACATAGTCAGCTTATTAAACTGATGCAGTTCCTTATGGGACTAGATGATATCTATCAGCCCACTAAGAGCAATATTTTAACTAGAGACCCTCTTCCCTCTGTTAAGACTGCATTTTCTCTTGTATCTAGGGTGGAATCTCATAGGGGAATAACTTCTGGTCAAAATCGTACTAAAACTCAGAATTCTGCTTTTGTAAGTAGAGCCTTTGACAACAAAAGAAAACCAGGAAGGAATCTTTCTAGCTTGATTTGTAAACATTGTGGTAACACTGGGCACACTATTGAGCGTTGTTTTAAACTTATAGGATTTCCAAAAGATTTTCAAAATCGACCCCGACGTCAAAGTCAATTTCAAAATTCTAAACCACCTGGCCAGAATTTTAATCCTCCCTCTAGAAATGCTGCTGTTTCGGATACTACTTCTTCAAAATCATCCTTTGTTTTTTCTAAAGAACAGGTTGCTCAGATTTTGAACCTTATCAACCCTAAAACTTCCTCAGAAGGACCGTCTGCCAATATGGCAGGTATGTCTCAAAACTCTTGTCCAGACTGGATAATCGATTCTGGAGCCAATCAACACATGACCTCCAATCCTTTAAACTTAGAAAATGCTCTTGATGTCACAGATTTAAACCTTAGTGTTAGCCACCCTAATGGGACTAAAGCTAAGATAAAAAAATTGGAAACCTGAAGTTATCTAAAAATGTGACTCTTTTTGATGTTCTTTTTGTTCCTGAGTTTAATGTAAATATTTTGTCTGTCCATAAACTCACCCGGGATAACAAGGTCTGCATAAAATTTGATGAAACAAAGTGCTATGTTCATGATTGTCTGCACAAGAACATTGTGGGGGTTGGTAGTCAGGATGGAGGGCTATACTTTTTTGATCAAACCTCTTGCAATAATGTTTCTCTCTCTTCTAGTAACAGTGGTATGATTTGTTCTGTCTCTTCTCAACTTTGGCATACTAGAGTAGGTCACCCTGCTGATCAAGTTCTTTCTGTTTTAAAGGACAAGTTGAAAATTGAAAATGATAATAGGGGGCCTTGTGATATATGCCATAAGGCAAAACAAACCCGTGAGAAGTTTGTTATTAGTGTTCATAAGGCCAACTGTCTTGGTGAACTTGTTCACCTTGACATTTGGGGTCCTTATCATATTCAGAGTAGAGAAGGATACAAATTCTTACTAACCATTGTTGATGACTATACCCGAGCTGTTTGGGTTTACCTTCTAAAAGGTTAGTATGAGGTTGGTGAGCACATTGAAAGTTTTTGTAATTTGTTGTTTACTCAATTTGGGAAAATGATTAAAATTTTTAGGAGTGACAACGGAACCGAATTTACTAATAACAAATTATCTGAATTTTTTAAGTTTAAGGGTATTGTCCATCAAACGACTTGTGTCTATACACCCCAACAAAATGGGGTGGTTGAGCGTAAGCATAGACATTTACTTAACGTTGCTCGGGCTCTTATGTTTCAGGCCGGAGTTCCCCTTAGTTTGTGGAGTGAATGTGTTTTAACTGCTACATATTTGATAAATCAAACTCCCACTTCTCTTCTAAACGGTAAGACTCCTTATGAGCTCGTTTATGGTTTTCAGCCTGTCCTTACTCATTTACGTAATTTTGGCTGTCTCTATTTTGTTCTTATTCCCAACATCTCTGATAAGTTTTTACCTAAATCTGAAAAATGCATTATGTTGGGATATGCGAATTCAAAAAAAGGTTATAGACTTTATAGTCTAGATACCAAGAAAATTATTTTTTCCAGAGACGTAAAATTTTATGAAAATATTTTCCCATTTAAAATGAGTAAAGATAAGACTGATCTTACTGACGAAAATATTGACAATTTGAACTTTTTCGACACTATTTTTGGTACTTCTAATGAGCCTGAAGTTTTGGGATTCGATGATGAGACCAGTGGACCTCCTTGTGACCCTAATGATCTTGATAGTTCCAGTAACAGTAACCGTAGAGAACTAGGTGGCTCTTCTAGGACTGATAATAATCAGTCGCTAGGCAGCTCCAATATTGAGGGTAGGCAAGATTCTCCTCAAGAAGGAGATCTTGGGGGAGTTACCAGATGGCAGCCTTTGGGCAGCCCTAGACTGGTTGCCAGTTCTCCTCGTGATGCTATTTTTTCTTCTGATGTTATAAATGTTGATACTGGTCATGTTTCTGAGGATACACATTCCCAAACTCAGCTTCTTAGAAGGTCTTCTAGAGCTAGCATTTTTCCTCGAAAGTATGATGATTTTGTTATAGAGGGAAAGGTCAAATATGGTATTGAAAGGGTGGTTAATTATTCTTGTCTGTCATTTGAGAATTTTTGTTTTGTTTCCAATTTAAACAAATCTATTGAGCCTAAGTGTTTTAAAGATGCTTGTTGTGATCAAAACTGGTTAAATGCTATGAATGAGGAGATGGAGGCACTACATAGGTATGGAACTTGGTATATCACTAATTTGCCCAGTAATAGGAAAGCTATAGGCTGCAAATGGGTCTATAAAATTAAATACAAGTCTAATGGTGAAATTGAAAGGTACAAGGCTAGGTTAGTAGCTAAGGGTTATAGTCAACGTGAAGGCTTAGACTATGAAGAGACTTTTTCTCCATAAGTTAAAAGGGTTACTGTAAGATGTATTATAGCCCTTTCTGTTCAATTTAAGTGGCCTTTATTTCATTTAGATATTAATAATGCTTTTCTGTATGGTGATTTGTTAGAAGATGTTTATATGACTCTTCCTGAGGGCTATTATAGTCCTAATGATAAAAGGGTGTGTAAGTTAGTTAAGTCTTTGTATGGCTTAAAACAGGCACCTCGTCAGTGGTATGAAAAGTTATCATCCTGTCTTATTGAGAATGGTTTTGTTCAAAGTATCAGTGATTATTCTTTGTTTACAAAACATGTTAATTCCGTTTTTCTCGTTCTTCTTGTTTACGTTGATGATATTGTGATCACAGGAAATAGCATAGATGAAATTAACATTTTTAAAGATTACTTGAAAAGTAAATTTTTAATCAAAGATCTAGGAAAGCTAAAATTCTTTTTGGGAATTGAAGTTCTAGATTGTTTTGATGGTATTTGTATGTCCCAAAGAAAATATTGCTTAGAACTCTTAAATGATTTTGGTTATTTGGGATGTAAACCTTCAAGTACTCCAATGGATGTTAATTTAGCTATATCTGATTCTAATAATGAAAAAGATCCTCTGCTTGCTGATTATTCTGGTTATCAAAGACTTATAGGAAGATTGATTTATCTTCTGGCCACTCGCCCTGATATAGCTTTTGAAGTACATTGCTTGAGTCAGTTCATGCATGCACCAAGATAGTCGCATCTTAACCTTGCCCTAAGAATTCTCAGGTATCTTAAATCGTCTCCTGAAAAAGGGGTCAGTCTTACAAGGTCAGAAACATTTACTCTTACTGCTTTTGTAGATGCTGACTGGGGTAAGTGTTTATCATCTAGACGCTCCGTAACAGGTTTTTGTTTATTTCTTGGGAACTCTCTTATATCTTGGAAAAGTAAAAAACAGAATATTGTCTCCCGCTCATCTACTGAGTCTGAATACAGGGCCATGGCGTCTGTGTCTTGTGAAATAATTTGGGTTTTAAAATCTTGTCAGATTTAGACATAAATAATCTTCTTCTTGTAAATGTATTATGTGATAACAAATCTGCTATCCAAATTGCAAATAATCCTGTTTTTCATGAAAGAACCAAGCATATTGAAATTGATATTCATTTTATTCGTGAAAAAATCAGTAGAGGTGTTTTGAAAATTGTTAAAATTCACTCTTCTGAACAAACAGCAGATATTCTAACAAAAGCTCTTAGTGTTAATGTTCATAATTACCTATGTTCAAAGCTGAAAATGATAGATTTGTTTAAACGTCAAGATTGAGGGCGGATGTTGAAAATAACCATAATATCCAATCTTGACTTAATAATTGATTCTACTTTGAATGTACTTGGTTTGTTATCTTTTTAACAGATAAGGGTAGATTACGTAACAAGTTAAAGTTAAAGCTGGATTTCAAATTGAAGGGGACTGCGCCTTATCTTTTGCAATTAATAAAGGGTAGCGGAGCATAAAGAGTAATTCTTCATGGACTATTTCTGTCATGTTCAATATCATATATAAAAGAGGAAGAGCCGGCCCGTGATGATCAGATCTCATTTTTTTCTTCTATTTTGAATCACAAGAAACTCTCTCTCACATTCTCTCCTTCAAGTTCTTAAAAAAGATCTATCTTAGATCTTTGGCAATACTTCGATACTTTCTGAGTTAGTGTTTCCCGTTTATTATTTGTTAGATTCAATAATAGTTAGATGTATATTTCTTTTAGTCGGACTTCAAAATGGAAAGCGGGTGCTACGATCCAACAAAGATCGGTTGTATCTCATTGATGCATGCCATAATGAAATTTTAGCAAATATATGGTAATTAAACAATCTTCAGTTTTATTCCAAATATTAATCATGGAGCTCTAATACAAATTGTTCTAAGTGAAAAGAAACCTAATTTGCTATATATATTATCTCCAAAAAGTGGGTGAAGAATATTCCCAATATCCCAAGATCAATTAAAGAACTATTTTCCAATATCAAAATTAGGTGGATAGGTTGCAATGTATACTAATGACAACAACTAAGCACAGCAATCAATAGTCAAACACAAATAATGGAAGCAAAACAAAAGGAGAGAGTGACAACATAGATTTTTATGTAGAAAT
Organism: Cynara cardunculus var. scolymus; assembly: GCF_001531365.2. NCBI lineage: Eukaryota > Viridiplantae > Streptophyta > Magnoliopsida > Asterales > Asteraceae > Cynara > Cynara cardunculus. The sequence continues at coordinate 82,427 of NW_020200822.1, forward strand.
CTCCTTTAAATTATCGCTACCCTTGAATACATCAACTTGGATCAGAATATAAGGTAAAAGAAGCTTCAAAATATATCTATTTGGTTCAAATTAGCAGTACATAATCATGATTATTAAGAACATGTAAAACATGGTCAACGAGGTCTTGTACTACAAAACAAATGACTTTTACCGAGAAAACTCATCGAGGAAAATTTCCGTTGCTAATTACCGACGGATCACCTAGAAAATACGCATGTTTCCGGTAGAACCAATGGTTTTCAAGAAAATACCAACACAACGATTTGAATTACCTACCAACTTTTGACGGTTTTGTGACTAATCACCTCTTTAGCTACGGGTTTCTCAGGGAAACATCCATAAGTAAAAGTCTTCCATTTAGTAGTGTTGGAGTTTTATACATCTAGGAGAGTTGTAACAACTTAACATTAACCATTCCTCGTGTTCTTTTGTGGACAATATACCAATCATCTAAGAATGCATTCTTTAGATATAATAAAATAAATGGAAAAACCTATAAATATCATGCAAGCATATGCTAAGAAGAAGGGGACTTTAAAACCTATGTGTGCATTTTCTTTTTTCTAAGTAAATAAGGAAATTAAATGGATTCTTGATTACCAATAGAAGCTATGAAATGTAGAATTCAAATATGGCTTTTGGCATTTTTGGAAGGAGTGAGTTGTAAATGAAGAAAAGGAAGCAGGATGTGCATTATATTGAAGGGGTGTTATGCATGTGCCATGGATTGGTTTCAATGGAATCAAACTAAAGCCAAATTATGTTATTCTTTTTTGGTTTAATTTATAATAGTTTTCCTCACCTAAGTCATGCTTAAATAATTTTTACTTAAATTAATATAAAGTTTTCTTTTTGAATATCAAATTCAGAACTTTTTGAATTCAAACTTTGATAAGCATTATATTCTGTCTTATCTATTTCTTAGGTCACATGCGAAAAACGCTTCAACACAAATATGATATGATATGATATGATTTATACAAATGCCAAATTCTAATGTCTACAATGGATCACTATTTTACTTATTGCATGATCAAATAGAGTCGTACAAACACACATAATTACGCACACAGTGATATCGTCACATAAATACGTACATAACTTTTTGTAGACCATCCTAAAGTCCTACTATTTGCTTTTGGTTTTGATTGGAAATGCAAAATTTTAATGCAATTGATGTATTAATTGACATGAGTAGTCGTTGCTCTATCCATTTTTTCCTCAAAATATTTTGTAAAAGATTATTAAGCCATTTCTTGGGAATAATTTTCACAAACCATTGCTCACTTAGTCCCAAACAATACAATGATAAAGAGCAAAGTTGCAACCACCCAACAACCAATACCGTAAATATGGATAGCAAACATGTTCAAATATACCAACAACATATAAATGCAAATCGATATCAATATCCAGTAAATAAATGCAATGAAACACAAACAACACATTGATTTATCGTCGTTCCATTATCGTGAGATAATATACATCCACGTGGGGAGAATGAGCTTATGTATTGATGATCAAACCAATGAACTATTACAATAGAGTTTACCTTTACAAAGATCCTACAATCTTCAAGACCTAAATGTAAAATGAATATTTTTGTATGAGAACAATTATGAGATTTATTGTGTTGTTTCGATGTAATGTCGTTGATTTTTGGTGTTTGCCAGTTAAGTCGTGGGGTTGAAAGGATAGCTAATTCAGACGTTTTCGGGACAACTAGAGGTCCACGCATGTAACATCCAAGATTCCATTGAACAGGGGTATAGTTTAATTGAGTTAATTTTGATGTTGCAATGATTATCTTATGGTGTTTGATTATGTGTAATCGCCTTAGCATGTTCCGAGGTCAAAAGGATAGCAAAATTGGATAATTTCGGGAGTTCAAGCAATCTAGTGCAACGATATGTGTTGTGTTCAGGGTTGTTTAACCTACTTCAAAGCGGGGACAGAGATGCAGGTGAGTTCTTGCACAACTTAGGTCACCTAACAAGTCACACCAAGGCCCTGTGCGGGTTCTTAACCCCTTTTTCTAGGGTTTGATTGGCATACTTTCATGTTTTCATTTCTCTCCCATGGAGGTGGTTTGTCTTGGAGGTGGAGATCTCCATTGGCTTGAAGGTTTCAAGTTCTTCTTCATTGGAAGGCTCAACCTAGAATTTCGAAGATCATTGTTGAAGGAGGAAGAGGATTGCTAGAGTTTGTTGGATTCAAGTTTGGTTTGGAAATTTGGGAAAATTCGTTAAGGAATATGAGTTTTGGAGGTTTGATTTTGGGAGCTTAAAGGTTCATCAATGGAAGCTAGAGAATTGTTTGAATCTAGGTTTAACCTAACCTATCAATATGAGTTTTAAGTTCTTTTATGAAAAACTATATATATACTTGTCGAAAATGTCGTGATTTGTGTCTCCAAATTTTTCTTTATGATTTATTACCTATTGGTGTTTATTTGAGTTTATTGCACTTTGGGTGCATGTGATTTCATAAAGACTTGGGAAAATACATATTTTTTGGTTGTTGGAGATTCTAAAAACAAAAACCTTATGATTTTACCTTTTGATGTTTATCACAACACATGATGGTCTATTTGACACATTTATTGCTTTGCCATATGATTTTCATAATATTTTGAGAAAATGCATATTTATTAGATACGTTTATTTGTCATATGATAAATCATATGTTGGTGAAAATTTGATGGTTTTAAATGTTAAATGAAAGTTTTGGTGAGTTTGTATATCAAAAATGCATAAACCTTTGGAAATTGCATGTTGTTAATTAAGTAATTGCGACTTTTAATGAGTGAGTCAAATAAGTTGTAAATATTGTTAATCGATATTTAATTTACTAGTATTTCTTGGGGTCATGCCCAACGCATTGTTTAAAGATATATGACTCGAAGGGTTTTGGGGGATTTCACCCAACCTTGATTATCCAATGTAATGTTTTATATTGGGATGATGAATTCCATAAATTTGCATAGTTGTTGAGGACTACTTGTTTTAAGTGTGGTTATCATTTTAATGTTGAGTCATGAAATTTGAGACCGTAATCCATTAGATCTATATGCATATAAGTCAGTTATTTTTAGCAAGTCATGAGTTATAATGTTCTCACATTTGTAACTAGAGAGTAGTCATGGGGTCATTGGGGGCATTGTGTTGGGTACTCGTGTGGATACAAACACCGACCATGCCTCATTGGCATATCTCATTGACTCTTATGGTATAACTCATTTAGAGAACAAGTATGCACAAGGGTGGATTTTGCGGATTTTATGGCTATTTGGTCATATAAAGGAAAAAAAATTGGCTATTTGTGAGGCATGTGTTGCCAAAATGGCTATTTTTGTGAATAACCAAAGAAGATGCCTTGGAAAGTTAAAAAAAGACGATTTTTTATTGTGTCGGATTGTTGCATTATTTACGTATTGACCAAGGCAAAATAGGTTAGACATTGACACTTCTTTGATCACTATGACAAACTTTTGAGCACCTAATTAAGTTACAGTGCACATAAGGGACAAAGGATCGAAAGCGGTTACTCAAGGACCGAAGTGGGCTAGGTCCAATCTAAAATATAAAAGGTACTTTTTCTATATATTATTTGTAGTTGAGGATCGGTTTGGATCGATAATGACGAGTTGAAGGTTCGCTCAAATTTGCTCTTAATGGGGAAATTCAAGAATCTATTTAATCGGTCAAGGACAGACAAGATTCAAAATGGCATGAGGCGTGGCCTGGTGGCAAGGTCAAGCCTCAAGCTTTGCACGCCATGGCAAGGACGCGACGTTTTTTAAGGCGTGACATATGACGGCGAATTTGTATGTCATATATAGAATTATATATATATATATATATTTACATACGGATTTTCTATATATTATTTAATCAAATAATTATATTAAAACTTTACATTCATATTAGACAAAGAAAAATCATGTAGGCTCTTATTATTATTAAAATAATCTTCGATTAAATATTCAAAATAGATCTTAGAAAAGTAATTTTACAACTTCCTTTTAATCATGAATCTATGACGTTTAGGAATTTGTGAAACCGTGGGTGATGTGATAAGACAAATCTATAAAAATGTAAAATCTAAAGTTGAAACTATAAAACTAGAAAAGCTAAATAAATTGGGAAACTAAAAAAATATTTTTTTTGAAAAAAGTCAAATGAGCATGCCGCCACGCCAGGCGCGTCTCAAGACGTTATGGCGTGAGCCACGCCATACAGAAAACGCTATGGGCCTTTTTCGTAACAGCAGAAACGGATCTTGCGTCATATCATACCACGACGGATGCCATGAAACGCCTTTTTGAAGATTGAGGACAGGTCAAAAGGACAAAAGGGCTATTTTTGATACTTCTTTTGTAATTTTAAAGGGGCAATTTTGCCCCTCTAGTAATAGCTAGTTTGAGGGTCGTAAAGAAAATGAAACTAATTGAGTTTTAGTATATATAGTAGATGGTGAATTTTGGATTAATTTTCACACAATTACCCTTATTAAATATCTCCCAATATAGACATTCGATTTTCTTGCAATCAAGTATTTTATTTTCTCAGAATTTTCATATTCAAGTTTGTTTCGCTTCTATTTTAATTTTTATACTTTCGACATATAGTTAATTTCGAAAATTTTCCTTTCTTGGACGTTTCGTATTCAACAATGACGTTACACGAAAGCCCTAGCAATGTTGGTTGTTCTTCCACCTCGTCAACTATGTCAACAATTAGGGCCTGTTTACCAAACACTTATCTGGTAAGTGTTTATCAAGTTACATTACCTTATTAATGAATATGGGAAGAACCAATAATCTTACCCGGTAAGAGCGAAGACAAGGAGCTAGAGTTTTACCCGGTAAGTAAAAACGACGACTCTTACCATGCTTAGTGCTTACCGAGTAAATTATTGTATACGATACCGTTTCGGTGGACTAAAATCTTACCATGTAAGTAAATGATAGTATTGAATTTTGCCAATAAGTTCTTACTCGGATAAGTGTTTGGTAAACGGCCCCTTAGTCAAGTTATTCCAACCACAAATGGTTAATCTGCGGCTCAGGTATATTACAATCTTGTCGCAGTTGACGGGAAACAAACAGAAGAATTACCTTTCTGAACGAGGGATGATTAAGATTTGTGTCGGAGTTGAGGGACGAAGATGATGATAGAAGAATAGGGAACGCATCACGGCGGTAAGTACTACGATAGTATGGATATTAAAAATTATATCCATTATATTGATGGATACGTCGATAAAAGAAGTACCAGTATATAAGAAGCCGATTTTTCATCTAATGGCAAGGCTAGCGAGAGTGATCAAGTGAGATATTCTACTGTGCTCTTCTATATGTTTTAAGCAGATCAATCGAACAAAAGATTAGAAGTAAGTTAAAATTTAGATGAACTATATATATATATATATATATATATATATGTATATATATATATATATACAAATTAATTTTTTGTTGCGTATACAAGTTATAAGTATTGAGATGAGAAAGTGATAATTATTTTCATCAACTATTTAAACATGAAGATTACAAAGAGAAAACCAAGCTTAGTAACGAACTAAGAGATAAAACTAAGCTTGAGTAACAAACTAAAAGATAAAACACATGATAAATGCAAAGATAACAATATATATTGGACAAACACAAAGAATAAGAATAATAAGTTGTATACCATGTAAGTGCTTATCAGATGTTACTTACCTTTCAGGTGAGCATGGCAAAGACCTAGAATCTTATGCAGTACAAAGCATAGCAAGGTTCGAGATCCTTACCTAGTATGCGATGGTGAAGACTCTTATCCGGTAAGCACTTACCGGGTAAATGACTCACACCAAAAATCCACTCTGATAGGCGAGGATGTTACCCGATAAAGTAAGTGATCGGGGTGGTGCTCTTGCCGGTACTAGTAAAAACAAAGGTATCATCGACGGCACAAACCGCCGGAAAACAGTCGAAAATGGCCTTTACTGACGGTTTATTGATGGCAATTATCGACGGCATTCTGATGGTTCACGTTACAAACGGCTTTCTAAGGGTTCTTGTTACTGTTAGCAGATCACATTGTATCTTTATAATGTATTGTTATTAGGCTTAGTTTATTAGCCCGTATAACGTTTGGCCCGTGGCCAATCTGTTGTATATTTAAATGATTGTATTTTATTTAATTAATCAAGGAAATCATTCTCCCTAATCTCTAATATGGTATCAGAGAAAAATTAGGATCCTTCCTAATTCCTCTCAACCTCCTCCCTTCTTTCTCTCTTTCAACGATCTAGGGCCGGCCACGCCTTCCATTGCCGCCTCCTCCTCCTCAACTGTTCTTGCCTTCCTTCAAACATGTCCGACAATCAAATTCCCCCAAACAAGGTTTTCGGTATAACGAATATCAAAACTTACGTTCCTCTCATTCTTGAACTCGAACGTCTCAATTATGATGTGTGGAGATAACTTTTCTCCACCCATTGTATTGCCTTTGACGTCATCGATCACATTGATGACTCTACTCCTAAACCCACGGACGCAGAATGGAAAAAGGTGGATTTAATCGTAAAACTTTGGATTTACGGATCGATTTTGCAATCCCTTCTCGAAATGGTGTTAAAGAAAGACTCAACCGCGCTTCAAGTATGGAACAATCTTGAGACTCTCTTCCATGACAACAAAGATGCCAAATCCATGCAAATCGATAGCGAGCTACACAACACTGTGATGGGCGATCTCTCCGTCACCGCCTATTGCACCAAAATCAAGAGACTTCCTGGCCTTCTTGCTAATCTCGATCCGGACTCCACAGTACCTGACAAACACCTTGTGATTTACACAATCAACGGGCTCTCCTCGAAGTTCGATTCGGTGGCCAATATCATAAGGTACCGTTCTCCTCTTCCCATCTTTTTTGAAGCTCGTTCCATACTTATTTTGGAAGAACAAAGAATGGCTCAAATAAGCCCAACACCCGTTATGCCTCACACCGACCATTCCTCATTGTCCATCGTCCTCCACGTGAACAATAACGGAGGAAATCGTGGGAATGGCTGCCGAAACGACCGCGTCAGCAGCAAGGTCGCCGCCGACAGCCGCCGAATCAGCCACGCTATGGTTGGGTGTACACCCCGCCACCACCGCCAAGTCAGTTGAACCAGCCCCGCCAACACGCGTACTAGCAGCAGCCAACTGCTGGACTGTACGGTCCACCGCCCGCTGCCCCGTCGCCACAACTGGCCTTCCACAACCGGCCCGCTCAACCGTGGCCATGCTACCGCCATACAGCCCGGTGGTCCACTTTTCTGCCGCTACGAACAACAGCCAATTGACTGTTGCCTCCACTCCCTCGTGGACTTGGGCCCCACCGGATCAAGCTACGTCTCTCCCGGAGTTGTTCAACTCGATGTCTCTAAATGACCCGAGTTTCACAGATTGGTACATGGACACCGGGGCAACCGACCACGTCCATGCAAACTCGGGTATTCTAAAATTTGTTCTTGAAACTCATGATACTCGTTCTATCCTTGTCGTAATGGATCCAAAATGCCTGTAATGCACATCAGACATGCCCCTTTTCCCATCACAAACCCGTACCGTCCTTTGCATCTTAGACATATCCTCATATCTCCCACTATTATAAAAAATCTCATATTTGTCTGTCAATTTACTCGTCAAAATAAAACTTCTATTGAGTTTGACAGTTTTGGTTTTACTGTTAAGGACTACAAGACCCGGCGCCCTCTAATCCTTTGTGATAGCGACGGTCCCCTCTACCCGGTCAACCCCTCCAACCCTCATGTGCTTCTCTCAACAGCTCACTCCACATGACATCAACGGCTCAGTCTCCCCAACGATCAAGTCTTGAAGTCATTAGTTTCAAATAATTTTATTTCTTATCATAGTGATAAAACTAGTGTTATTTGCAATTCTTGTCTACTTGGAAAACATGTTAAGCTTTCGTTTTACGTTTCTAATTCTGTTGTTTCTCATGCTTTTGAAATAATTCACTCCGATGTTTGGACGTCACCCATCTCTAGCATTAGYRGATTGCRTTACTATGTTATTTTCTTAGATCACTTTACTCATTACTTGTGGGTTTATCCTCTCAAACATAGTCTGACGTTTTCAATAAATTTCATGAATTTTTCCATCTTGTTAAAACCCAATTTAGCGCAACCATTAAAATTTTCCAATGCGACAACGGTGGTGAATATAATAATCAATTATTTCACAACTTTTTTGCCTCCCAAGGTATCCAATTCCATTTTTCATGTCCTCACACGTCCCAACAAAACAGAAAATCGGAACGTATGCTTCGAACCATCAACAATGTGGTCCGCACCCTTCTTTTCCACGACCATCTCCCTCCCACCTATTAGGTCGAAGCCTTCCATATGGCTACCCATCTCCTAAACATCCTTCCTCCCACAACCATCAACTTTGAAACACCTCACTACCGATTGTTTCAAAAACATCCTTCCTACTCTCATCTTCCCATCTTTGGTTGTCTTTGCTACCCTCACCTTACCACCTCTCACAAATTAGCTCCTAGAAGCTCTCCTTGTGTCTTCCTTGGCTACCCATCTCATCATAGGGGATTTTGGTGCCTCGACTTCTCCACCAAACGCATCAACGTTTCTCATCACGTCGTCTTTAATGAGACAATTCTCCCGTTTGGCTCGGTCACTCCGACAAACTCCCCTTCTTACTCTTTTCTCGATGACCCATCTGAGCCCTCTCCCATTATGCGTGACATTCTCGATCCGCATCCCGCCCCACCAACCCCTCCTATGTCCGAACCTACCCCCACCAGTCTGGCCACCCATCATGCCTCGCCTATCCCACCTACGACCACTCCTCACTCCCTACCTCACGCCTCGGCCCATACCGACGGTGCCACTCACCCTCTCCCTCTCATCCGTCGAGTGCGATTCCATCCACTACTCACTCGTCTCAACCCATGACAACCCGAGCTAAAAATGGTATCATTAAACCTACTCAGCGACTCAATCTTCATACGACCTCCATCACCCCGTTACCCTGGTCCCATTTACAGGCATTACAGGATCCTCACTGGTGAAAGGCCATGGATGAGGAATATCATACTCTTCTCGGGAACGGGACTTGGAAACTTGTCCCTCGACCCCCTGGGGTCAACATGGTTCGGTCCATGTGGCTCTTTCGCCACAAGTTTAATGCAGATGGCTCGCTTTCTCGCTACAAGGCCTGTTTGGTGGCCAATGGTCACAGTCAGCATCAGGGGATAGACTGTGACGAAGCTTTTAGTCTGGTTGTAAAACCAGCCACCATTCGTACGGTCCTTAGTATTGCGGTCTCTCAGCACTGGCTGATCCATCATCTAGACGTGAAGAATGCATTTCTTCACGGTCACCTTCAGGAGACTATATACATGCATCAGCCATCGGGCTTTTGATATCCACGCTTCCCGAATCACGTGTGCCATCTTCAGCGTTCTCTGTACGGCCTTAAACAGGCCCTACATGCGTGGTACCATCGGTTTGCTTAGTATGCCCTTCGGCTCGGGTTTAAGCACAGTCACACTGATACGTCACTGTTTATATACCACTCTCCTCAGGTCACTGCGTATCTTCTTCTATATGTTGACGATATCATTTTGACGGCCTCATCCATAGAGTTTCTTCACCAGATCATCACCCTACTTGGTCGTGAGTTTGCTATGACGGATCTCGAGGCACTCAATTTTTTTTGGGAATTTCAGCTTCGCGATCATCTACAGGTATTTCTATCTCAGCAGCAGTATGCCTCTCAGATCCTTGAACGCGCAAACATGGTTAACTGTAATCCGGCGCGCACTCGGCCGAAACGTGTCATAAGCTTAACGCTGATGGCCCACCCGTTCGTGACCCCATCCTGTACCGCAGCCTTGCCGGAGCTCTTTAGTATCTCACCTTCACACCCTCGGATATAGCATTCGCCGTTCAGCAAATCTGCCTCTATATGCATGATCCTCGAGAGCCATATTTTCATTCTTTCAAACGCATATTTCGATACATTCGAGGCACTCTAAACCATGGCCCTTAGATTCTTGTATCCCCCTCATCCGAACTTACAGCTTACTCTGATGCAGATTGGGGGGGATGTCCGGCATCTCGACGATCCACATCCGGATACTGCATTTTCTTCGGAGATAATCTTGTGCCTTGGTCATCCAAATGTCAAGGTGTTATCTCCCATTCTAGTGCTAAAGCAGAATATCGTGGAGTCGCGAACACCGTCGCTGAAACAAGTTGGATTCGTAACTTACTTCACGAGCTCCACCGACCGCCCACGAAAACCACAATCGTCTACTGTGATAATGTCAGTGCGGTGTACATGTCGTTCAATCCAGTTCAGCACCAACACACAAAGCATATAGAGATTGATATTCACTTTGTTCATGACAAAGTTGCCATTGGTCACGTTCGGGTCCTCCATGTCCCCTCGAGCTCTCAGTACGCAGACATCTTCGCGAAGGGGCTATCTCATTCTCTATTTTTCGAATTTCAAATCTAGTTTAAATGATCACAATTCGGGCGTTCCAACTGCGGGGGGATGTTAGCAGATCACATTGTATTTTTATAATGAATTGTTATTAGGATTAGTTTATTAGCTCGTATAGCGTTTGGTCCGTGGCCCATATGTTGTATATGTAAATGATTGTATTTTGTTTAATCAATCAAGGAAACCATTCTCCCCAATCTCTAATAGTTACCAACGACTTTCCATGGGTTCTTATTGTCGACTACTTTCCGATGGTTCTTGTTACCTTCGGTTTTCTGATGGCTCTCGTTACCTACAATTTTCAAAGGGTTTTTAAAAAAGTTGTATAGCTTTTATCCACGGTTAGAGCTTCGGTAAGCTATCGCTTTTTGGATTTTTAATTCAAAAAAGAATTATTTTAAAAATCAATATTTGTTTGCATTTTAACCTATGTATATAAATCTCATACAAAATCCAGAAATTCATCTGATGATTTACCTACAAATCCATACATATATTCATATAAATCCATATATATGTTGTGAATCCCAGTTCTAATAGCAAATCAAGAACAAGATGAAGAACAAATTGGATAGATGAAACAGGCGTGATTTCTTATTCATGAAAACAAAAAATACACAGAAAACTCTCTCACGAATGGACTCTCATTAAATATCTCTCAATGTGGAATTGTGAATGAATTCTATTCTAAGTCCATGACACCTATTTATAGGTGTTATTTACAAGGTAATCTCAAACCCCAATAACAAGATATTACAATACTGTATAATAAACTGACTTTATAAAACTTTCATTAGCTTGGGGCTAATCTAGACCCAATAATCTCCGGCTAAAATTTTATAAAGGAAGCATCTTCTGAAGCATTCAGATTATCTCCCCCTGCTTTCTTTTGAAAACTTTAGTGTTGCTCGGCTTCAAAGAACACTTCAGGCTCCCCCTTGAATAAAGATCTTATTCTTCAATTTCAACTTTAAAATAAGAACCAATGTGAATTTAGCACCACTGATTGCACCAAAAAAACATCTTTAAACTGTAGACAACTCAATACAACCTTGAACCTCATAATCATTGCCGACCCACAAGCATATTGATTCATCCAATTATGGGATCGAGTTTCTTGACATTCCAAAGTGCAGAATCAATCTAATAACAAAAAATCTTTCTTTGAACCATGAGTTGAATAAGCATTTAGCTTAAGAACTTGTACTGATAAGCTCACAAAGTGGGGTTATAACATCAACTTGAATAACCAGAGCAAAACACCTTTGACAATGAATTACGGAGAGATGACAACATTAAGAACATAGCTTCTTTGATCATCAAGTCAACTAAGAAAAATAAGCCGATTTCCTTCATACTTTCAAAATACTGAATAACCAAAACCCAGATCCAAAATTCTAAGCCAAATGAGTGATTATCAGCACTCAAAACTCTAAATCACAATCATACCTTCAGAACAATGATTGTAAACATTCAAACCTCTAATTGATCAGGTTAGATGAATGACTGAGAACACTCAAAGATCTGATAACTCTAGAAACTCCAGCATAATGATTGTTGACCTTCAAAACTTCTGATTGATCAGGTCAAAAATAGTGATTGAAAGCACTCAACGGTCTGGCCTCTTGTAGAAAACTTCAGAGCAATGATTGCAAATACTCAAACCTCTGACAAGTCCAATCAAATACATAATCTAATCACCTAGTTGTGAAAATGTTCCAAATCCTGCTTTTAACAATAAGCTTTGATAAATGTTGACCAAAGGTCAAACTTTGACTTTGAAAAGTCAATTGTTGACTAAATTGCTGACATTGCTTCATATGGCAAAATTATTGAAAAATGAACACCTTTCAATAATGCACAGGGTTATTTTGGGCAAAGATCAAAGTAAGCACACATAGAGTCATGAACAGTTTCAACTCGATGAGGTGTGCGATATACTAAGGATAAGAGTGAATATCGCCCACGCCTTAGGCAGTTTACCCCATGAACAATGTATATCACCCATGCCTTGGGCGGTATACTCAACCTTCCAAGATATCGCTTAACACATGATAGAACGTCGCTTAAGGCTTGAGCGATATACATAAATATCGCACAAATAAGATATCACTCAATACTTAATCGCATGATGACTGAGTAACAGAGGTAAACTGTTTGGTTAAGAGAATATAGCACACCAAATAAACCTATTAGCTAGATATCGCTCATCAAGGATATCGCTTAATACTTGAGTGATTTAAACTTCAAGGCATATAACATGGATATCGCTCAACGCTTTGTGCAATGTTCTTGAATTTTGGGCAACACTTTGAACTATATACTCTCAAATCACTCAATACTTAGACGGTTTGTTGGATCGATTAACTATGTTTTTTGGTATTAATTACTTACTTGGATGATCTGTTTGACAGGGATAATGCAGCGGAAAAGATATGAATCAACCAAAGTAGAAATCAAT
>NW_020200822.1:100184-108034 GCF_001531365.2 Cynara cardunculus var. scolymus
CCATATCAATAGACAAGAACTATTGAGAGTTCTGTCAGAGGCCTAAGGGTTACAGAGCCTCTGTGATATGTGTCGGGCCTTTAAGTGTTACACCTTTATACCTAAACGGTTTTATAAAATCCACAGAGAGAAGAGTATTTGCTCAGTTCAACTTACAAAGCCTCTGTTAGAAGCACCAGAGATTCTGATGAGATGACCTCTGAGAACAACATACTTTAAACATTTTTGAACCTTCTGTGGTTTGAAGTTTTAGAAAAAAAAACTACCCCTATGAGCCAGCTTCCTTGGTTCCCCCTCAAATAAAGAGTTATTTCAAAATCCTTAAGAARAAGTGTCACAGAAGATCCTTTTAAAGAGCCTCTGTAAACAGTCACAGAAGTTCTGTGAAAAGAGTTCTGTGAGCTAAAACAAATCAAGAACAAGATGAAGAACAAATTGAATAGATGAAACAAGCCTGATTTCTTATTAATGAAAAGCAGAAAATACACAAAGAACTCTCTCACTAATCGACTCTTATTGAATATCTTTCAATATGGAATTGTGAATGAATTCTATTATAAGCCCATGACACCTATTTATAGGTGTCATTTACAAGGTAATCCCAAAGCCCAATTACAAGATATTACAATATAGTACAATAAACCGACTTTCTAAAACTTTCATTAACTTGGGTCTAATCTAGACCCAACATATGTCCATGTAAATCCATACATATTTACTTACATATCTAATAATATATCAAATACATATCATAATCAACTAATATATCTATACGGAACCACCAGATGGGGCAGGCACGAGAAGTGGGGCTATCGAAAGTGGGTATTGTCTAACTAGCATCACCTCGATAGCCCTCACTCTATCCTAATTCTCCTTCTCACGTTGAGTGTTCTACTCTCTCTCTCTCTCTCTCCTCATCTACTTTCTTAAGCTTCTCCTTTAAATTTGCTCCTACATAAATGGAAATGAGTAGTGACATATGTTCCAATTAAATAAGAAAATAGAAAGTAACAAAAATTAAACCTTGCTTGAACTGGAACCGACACATGATCTATCGGTACTCAACCCGCTTGACGAATCAGTTACCATGTAGCCTGGATCCCTACACGTATCCGACCCCATTTCCTTCCTCCCGTATAATGCTCCAAAAATTTTATATCTCCAAGTGGATGGGTACTAGTGTCAGGTCCGTACTTCTCTATCATTTTGTGGAGATAGTCATCCTACAATAAATGAATACGAATTAAAAGTCGATTAATATTTTTTTCTTAAAATTTGGGTAGCATATAACTGACATAATAAATGACAATCATAATTCCAATCAATCAGCTAATTTGTTTGTCATATAAACGTTCTAACCCAAACCTATACGAGTATTCGAATGACTTATATATCAAAAGAAACATTGGTTTTGGTAACACTCTCTAAAAGTCAATTTAGTGTCAGAAATGGTTTATAGAGAAACATGTCGCAATAGGTTTTTGCTGAAACATGTCGCCGCTAAAACTCATTTTTCTAGTATTCAGCTATCAAAGTAATGAAAGAGTAATTACTAAACATAATTTTTTCAGCCCTCGGGGTAACAATTTGCCCGGTCCCCGACCCTGACGACTCCTCTGCTCCGACCCTTTGGTCTTATGCATCATCTCAAACATCTCCATGGCTGTCGGTTCACGGCCCTCCAATTGTACCTACAAAGCTCAATAGATTTATTAATTTAGTCATTAATAAAACAAAATAAGTTCTAAAACATGATTTAAATTGTGTCAACTTACAAAATGCCATCTTTGCTGTGACATGGACATGGAACCCCTGAAATGCTTCGACACCACTCCATCATGCAAGATGTTTCGGTTCTGTATGCCGACTTGTGACTTCTTCTTACATTCGTCTGTATTCCATTTCTATAGAAAACACAAATTATTAGAAAAATAATAATAGAAATGTGTAAATATAATGTAATTCATTAATTATTACCTACCTTTATGACCATATCACGCCAATAGTCCTCTTGAATTAGTGACGGGCTAAATGGGATCAAATCCTCATAACTAGACCCATCAAACTTTACATTTGCATCAAACTCTACATCTGCAGCAAGTGCCTTCGTAGCGACATCTTCCCTGGCCTCATACATAATATATGATCAACGCCTCTTCAACATATCATTCCATGTTATGCAGACGAGTCCATTAGTATCTTCATCATACGTGTAGTTATTCTATATATGCACAACATGTTCAATTGATTAAAGATATCACTAATAGTTTATAAATTTAAATATCGTAAGTACATACCTTCAACATTGGAACAAAATACCGTGCGACTCTCTGTCAACATTTTTCCAAGATGTCCAAAGACGATAAAGATATCCTTCAATAGGACGACGACTTTACATTCGACTTTTTGGCAAGCAAAATTGCCACAATAGACATTAATATTAGTTAACAAAGTTTGATATATGATATAAAAAATCAAGTAATATATATACTCAAGGCTTGACACCTCAATCCTTGGCCATGTGATGGTCTATCGGGTACCGACATGCCAACATTGGCCCCGGATGTGAGATGACTCTGAAACAACATCCTCACGGATGGCTTCTAGACCATGTAACTCGTGGGTCTCTAGGGTGTAGTGCTCGGCGGAACTATTGCTGAACATGCCACTGTGTGGTAAGCACTTACCCGATAAGCGTAAACAACTCCTTAGCAAAATGATCGAAGTCACCACTTTAGCCGGAATCAATGGAGCAAATCATCTATTTGAAGAATTAGTATGATAACATTAAGTGAATTCAACCTAAATTCTCAACGGAAAACGGTCACTGAAAAATTGAAAATATCCTCAAATAAGAACGAAGCCAATTTACAACCCCTAACACTACCAATGATGAATTCTCAAATATTTTTTAAGAAGATGAGTATGAAGAAGATTGAAGAATCAGCAATGAAAAATGAAGAGTTGATGACCGAAAATCTCAAAGAAGGAAGATTTAAAAAACGAAGATTCAAACATAAAGATCGAGTTAGTTTGCATTCACAATTTTAATCTTTAAAATGATCTTACTTGAAATCAAATTAATAACTTCTATGAGATTTTTTTATATACGTGTTCTAAAATTTAATAAAAAGAAAAAGAAAAAATTAAGTTAGGACTGATTAAAACGATTGAAAGGCCTGAATCGAATGAGGCCTATTTTTCAGGCAAGGACCGGTTAAATGTCACATCGATCCTATTCTTCTTTGAATTGTTAATCCGGATTTTGAAGAATCGATGGACCACTTAACCTGTCATTGTGTATCTCTAGCCTAATTAATCAACAGAGGTTAGTTCCTTGTTCTAGTCATTCACTAGGTCCAAGGTAGAAATCGGGCACCAATTTACCCTACACACATTTGGAGCCAAGAGTTGGTAATATAATGAAGTATAAATAAAATCCCAATAGAACAAAAGAACAGAAAATGTTTTCACATTGCTTTAGTTGCTTAATATTTCTGGAACTCATAAGCACCATATTAGTGCAACATTTGGCCGAATCAGCATAAAGGCATGCCATGGGAATAATGGAACTCTGGGCTTTTGGTGTAAAGCTTCAAATAATATAAATATAAACAATTCTAGCATATCTTAGACCTCAAGGGACCCAATACAAAGAACACTCTACCATGATATATATGGCTGATTAAAATAAGCGAGCACTAAAGCTTAGTAAAATAATGAGTATTGTAGGCTGCAATGCAACATCCACTCCACCGCCTAATGGTTTGCTTTTGAAAGAATCACATAAAAAGCAAACACAGTTTTCAACAAGATGTTTGGTAGGGTGGAACATATCTTTGCTTAGCTGTAGAACTCAAGGTTAAGAGAACAATCTTGGGTACCTGAAAGAAGCTGCTATGCATCTTCCACAAAGAGAAGTTGTTCTTCTCACTCTTGTCCACACCAATGAATTATAGAAATCAATATACATGGACAATTAGTACCTATGTATTCTTGAAGTTCTATATATGTATTTTGTTCTCTATTTTGGAAAAATAATAAAGAAAAAGAAAAGTGAAATGAAAAGAGAAGAAAACGGGAGTTGTTGAAACATAATAGAGAAAAGCTAATAACGTGTTCGAATAGAGTTAATGCAAAGTTAAACAAAGAAAATGCACGTGTTAGAAATAGGGAATCTGCGTTTGTGGTTTTATAGAGCTTGGATAAATTTTTGGATCGTGTATGGAAACAGACTTTCCACATACTATATTTCGACCCAAATTGCCTTGGGTTTTAACGAAATTAGTATTGGGATAATAATCAGAAGCAACATCTAGGACTCTAGTTCCACGGTCTATGGTCCAGAGCTCTGGTTCCATGGTCTAGAGCTTTTTGATCCAGTCATAGTCAAATTCCAGTGACAACTCAGAACTGAGAACTCTACTCTGACCAAACTACCTCTAAACTATACTTAGTGAAATTTCACTAAGTTCGGGAGCAATTTCAAGGAGGTTTCCAACATCCTAAACTTATAATCCAGATCATCCCGAAACATAGAATATCTAAGTACGACCCTTCATAAAATCCGTAAACCTCAACAATAACTTCAATTATGCATACTGTTGGAGTTGGAGAAATTGATAGCAATAGGGTAAGAGTTCCTAGGCAGGTGGCTGAGTATCGACTATCGAAGACACTTCAGTAAGGTAAAAATGTAAGCCAATGACCAAAAAGCTAGCTCCTGCTTAGTCATTGAGCAACCACACATACACAAATTCAAACACATACTCGAAAGCTGAAATTTATGTGCTCGAGCAAATAGACAACTCAATACTTCGGTGCATGGTTCGATCTTGCTTATCTTTGGAAGCACCAACCGTTGTAAACTAAAAATGCTTAGTCCACAAAAGTAAAAGCCAATCTTCTGTTATTGTTACTGGATATTAGAAGCAGTCGTTGTTTGCGTCTAAAGAAAGAGAAGGGGATCTTGAACGCTGTGACCTCAGAACTCAAAACCATTATACTATTCATATGGTTTACATGCTGTTGAAGCCATGCATTTAATTAAAACTACTAATATTCTACATTAAAACTTAAGAGTTTATTCTTTGATTTTGTCCGATGAGCAATGTTATATCTCGACAAATTTGTCAATGATCTTAGTAACTTACTTCTTCATACAATTAAGTGGTGAACAAAAGTATCCTTGTAGTGAGTATACACCAAGGACGTTCCAATCTTTTTAGAGGCCTGTCATATCCAGAACTTTTGATTACATTGCATAAATGAGATAACAGATAATATATGTTAAGAACAAAAATGGGTTAAACCTAAAACAATTAACAATCTAAAACTAAACTTTAACCATTAATGATTTGAATAAAACCAAACAATTAATGGTTTGAACCTAAATAACTTCGGCTATAGTTTACATAGGTCGATAAAAAAACCTAAACACATGTAAATTTGGGCCCCAAAATTTTCGAGGGCTTGTTCAAAATCTCACATTTAACATGATAAAATACTTTGCTCTTGTTTGTTTGGTAAATAAGATCATGTTGCTAGCTAGCTCTAGTTTTTAAGAAATGTGGTATGGTATGCTATATAGGCCATCTTAGAATAGAAGTAGTTCACTTCCACATGTAATTGGATCTTTCGTGAAGTTTTTCGTTTTGGTCTTTTTTAACCTTGTAACCGTATATATTATTAAGCCATCCAGTTGACACATTCATGCATCTGAATTACAAGCAAAGAATTTTATATATATATATATATATATATATATATATATATATATAATGATGGAATTAGAATAACAAGTACTAGAAGGAAACACCGAGCTTAAGCTTAAGAATTAAAGGCATGATACGTCATCGAGCATTTACCTTGGTGGTATTTGACCTCATACCCTAGGTGGCAGCACCATGGAGTCCATGGGTTCAAATCCCTCTTTCCCTATTGCTTCCAAAACAAAAGAAGGTACGATATTGATTTGTATGCAAAATAACTAAATAGTTGTAAAGACATGAGATTGATCGCTTAGCTGTGAGGGTTTGCAGTGAACATAGAAAGCAGCATTTCACAAAAGTTCTTTTACTTACTTTATAAGTACCATAATAAAGCATATCTTAAAAAGTACCCTTTTCTGCTATAAATATGCAATAAGCTTATGCTTATTGCCAAAATTAAGTAAGAGGCTTTGAAGTACAACTATAGACAGGAAGCTACCCCAAAACCTGAAAGCTTAATCTTTTTGAGAGGAAACAAACAAAGAGAGGAATCTATGGGGAAAAGCAAGCAGCAGAAGAAGCCTTCTTTTTCATTTTTCAGCTTCTTCAAATCCAAGAAGGTTCGAGGAGAGCATGCCAAGTGGGATGATTCTTTGAAAGCATACAGAGTTTACAGGAGCGATCAAGACGGAGTTCGTTGGGTATCTGAGCCTGGGATTGATAGAAAAGCTTCTGCTTATATTGACAGCCGAACCAGTAGATGGAGCGATCTTGACATTTCTAATTAACATCCATTGGTCCTCATGGGAGTAGATGGATCACATCCTAATTGACGTGTCTTCTTCCTTGTACGAAATTCTGTGCTACATATGCTTATTGGAATAGCTAGTCTGCTTATGCAGACAATAAATATGTAAAAGATCGTGTATGTTGTTTGAGCAACATATACATCACCAGTTCTATTATGAATTCTTCTATTGTTCACTTCTTTCAAAAACATGGTTTTATCTTCAACAAGATCCAATGATATTGGTTATTGATATCTCTATATGATTGACTGTTTTCGTACTTCAATAATTCAACATTAAGATCATGTACTTGCTATTACTATATATTTTTGCTGAATATTTTTATCAATTTCTACTTCTTTTGGCTATTGTTGTTTGGTTATGTTGTTCTAATTGTTTTTGTTGACTATTGTTTTCAATTTTTGCTTTTACATAAAATATTTTACTATTGTTTACAATCAATCTATTGTTCTTATAATTTATAACATGTTTCATAGTTTTGTAATTAATCAATAAATTTTTTCTACTAGATGTATAAAGTAATATCTCTTATGTATGTCATGTTCCATAAACTTATAATCTTAACACACTACAAGAGATGGGGTTTTTAGAGAAGAAAGTTTTAGAGAAGAATTCAGAAGCGTAACTAAAGGTGATTTTTAGAGAAGGAATTATACGACAGATGTGAGAAGTGTAACTGAATATAAGATGATTTTCAGATAAGGATTTGAAATCAAATTATTCGCAACAAAAACTGTCCCTAAAGTTTTTAGAGACATTTTCTAAGAAAATCGTCTCTAAAAGTCTAGCAGAATTTTTAGAAACGCTCTTCAAAATGTCTCTAAAAAATAAAAATGTTGTTTATTTTTATTTTTAAATTAATAAAAAGTTTCAGATGCGTTTTTATAGATTTTAAAGCGTCTCTAAAAATATTTTTAAATAAATAAAAAATAAAAAATATGTAATAAAAATAGTCCATGTTCAATCCATGCTCAATCGCTCGCTCTCGCTCTCGCAACAGAAATCGACGCTCCCTCGCTCTCCCTCACTCCTCCCTCGCTCTCGCTCGACGCTCTCTCTCTGGTCTCTACCTCTCTCGACTATCGACGGCCGGCGTCTGCATCTCGTCGCCGGTCGCTCTCGCCTCTCGCTCTCCAGCCTCCGCTACTGTTGACTTGTTGAGTCATTGACACCGAGGTTAGGGATTTATTGATTTAACATTTAAGTCTTTACAGTTTACTTACTTTATTTTTAAAATTTTCAATTTTGTTTGAATGTTTGATTGAAAACCTAATAAAGAAACTAGGGGATTTATTGACAACCATTTGTCCAGGTTGCTTAACATTGAGGT
>NW_020200822.1:108044-110490 GCF_001531365.2 Cynara cardunculus var. scolymus
CAGGTTGCTTAACATTGAGGTTAGGGTTAGGGATTTATTGACAACCATTTGTTAATGTTTTAAAGATGCTTAATCTTATGTTTAACACTTTAACGTAGGGGTTAGGGTTGTTTTACTGTTTTACAGATGCTTATGTTTTACCTTCTCTTGTCATGTTTAAAGCTTCTAGATTTCTTAATCATTTTAAAATGTAAAAAATTGGTATCCTTCATTGTGAACTATCCCGACTTTCTTATCGTGAACTTGCTTCAAATGTATATTTGATGATTATGAAAGAAAAGCTTGTTGATTTTTGATTCTGATCATGTTTCCATATGCAGATTTGATGATTATATAAATGAAGAGCTTATTGCTTGATTCCATAACAAGTTTGATCTATGGATCTCAGCTGTGAACATTTACCTATTCACAGGTATTAACACTTACCCTCTAATAATATGGTTGTTTATGCTCTTTAGAGTGAAGGGGCATCCTTCAAATACTTGAGCACTGAATTTTGACAGTAGTTCTGAATGCGTTAAATTTCGTACTAGTTTCGGACATTTTGTGCATAATAGGTTAATTGAAGAACCAAATATTCCAAGTATAAATATATATGGCAGTGTTTATTGCCGGTGAACTCTAAATAGTTGCCTTGTTTCATCTTGATTACTTACTATGTAAAAACAATCCTTTTATCTTCTTCACAGGGAGCTAGATTGCTTGAAAGTAATTTCATCAACAACACTTCTATGGTGTTTGGATTATGTTTAAGGGTATGTATCACAACTATGGTTATAAAATATAATTTTTTTGTTTAGTTTGCTTAATTTATTCTCTATTTTTTCCTTCTCTCCCTTTCTGTGTATACACACACAGCATATACTTATCATTTCTGTTGGTTGACATACAATAGTTATAATTTGTTTTTGCCTAACTGTTTGATTTTTATGTTCAGTCCTTGTTGGAGCACCAGAAGAACCCCAAGAAACCTTTTCACAAGCACTTCCAAAATTCATTGGTAATGCCCACGACACATGTTGTTTATAAGATTTTTAGAAACCGCTGCCATCCTCATTTTGTTTTTGATTTCATCTAATAGACACACACACACACACACACACATCTGGCCACTCATTTTGTTTTTGATTTCATTTTGTTGTTGTGTGCATACACTGTGTGTTTAGATGCAACAACTGTTACATGTTCATGTAATAATACTCTAACATGGTGAGATACTCTAATCATACTGTCTCTGTTTGGCTTRTGTTCTTGAATCGTTTTGTAGGTTCTCGGATATAATCCATCTCAATCCATCGCTTGCATCCATCTTCCTTCAACCTTCAATCCATTATCCAGGTAATTACTTCTATGGATGCATGTACTTCTTCATGTTCTTCTTCTTTGGTATCTTATATCTTAATCAATCTTTTATTTTTTAAAACCAAAATTTAAAATCTTTTCCATCTTATCATGAATTTAACCCTGCTGCCTGCTGCCTGCTGTTGACATAACCCTGCTGTTTTGAAACAATAAACAGCATTGCAACATGCCAAGGGTATGTATGTGCATGTAGGGTTATGGTAACAATAAATATACCATATACTATAAACTGGCAAAAGATGCAAAAGCATATAATAAGGTCATTAATCGCCCATACCTTTGTGGTCCAAGTATTTGCACATGAACAATAAGAACTAGAACTCAATGCACATCTACAAAACATGTTACCTTGCAACATATATAGATAAACACATATCATGTAAAGTTATGTGTGTATATATGCATGTTGGGTGTTGTTGTATGACCCTGTGTATACTARAATCATGTTAAATCATGTATTGTTAAATCGTGTTTTTGGRCCTTATAATCATGATGTAGTTATGCACCACATGACCAGATTACATATTCTGTTTTGCTTAGCCATATGCATATTCTTTGATCTAATCACACACACATTGTTCTGTTTTAGACATATTCTACATAGATTCTAAAACACAACTAATCATGGCTGCTAATGATGTTACCTTTCATTATGACATCAAAATTATAAGTTCCCACTATTTTTGTTGGTCAATGGACTTGTGCCCATCATTTGTGACTAAGGGACAKAATAAATAACTCAGTCTTCTTCTTATAGCTTTCATGTTGTTTCAATATGATTAAACATATGGTCATGTAAATGTCACCATAAATGGTTTAAATGTTTGACTTAAAGAGTTGCAACCAATCAAAACAAGAAAGATGGGGAGTAGCTATACCAAGTGGAGGTGGCTTCATAGTGACTTGTGTCGCCTGTGAGAAAATGTGCTCCTGTCTGCTACTATCACCCAATTGAACTGACCAAGATCCTRTCCATCCAAACCTGTTAAGGACCATGAATTTACTTTCAATGCCTGATGAAGTGGGTAAGTAGGACATCATTCTAGGCTAAGTCTGCAAATATGGTACAGTTTTAAAAAATATT
>NW_020200823.1:0-1218 GCF_001531365.2 Cynara cardunculus var. scolymus
TCTTGACATTTCTGGCCTCACAATCGTTGGTTATGCATCCCACCCAGTTAACAAATCCCTTGTCCCATTAGAACTTAATGTGGAAACTTTGAGAACTGCTCTACATTTGCCTACCCTTGAACAACTAAATCTGAATGCCTATGCTGAGACCCCTACCGACAAGGAATTAATCAAATTCCGGGAATTTCATTCATATGCGACCCCGATTATCAAAAGGACACAATTCAACTGCTGCCTAACAGGGAAGGTGGGCAGTCATGACCAGACCTCCCATGCTATGATGTCCATCATGTATGGAATATACTTCAATCTTCCTCTGGACTACACCCAACTCATTTTCGAGGACATGGTCGGGCTCATCAAGAAGAAGTACTCAAGCCAAACGGGCGAAAAGTCAAAGGTACAGGCCCAAAAGAAGGGCAAGGAAGATGTGAACCAGCCAAATTTGATCCTACAACGCTTCCTTGGTTTAGCATTTGGAGACCTTCTGGCAGCGAAACTGCCTTCTGTGGAGCCCAATGCAAAACTCTATCCTTTCAAGGAGGTTCATCCTACCGAGCATGAGCATGGCTACAGAAGTCCAAGACCCCTATCCAAGGCCATGCTCAGGTATTTAACTCATAGAGATCGCAAAGCCTATAAACGTGGTAACAGGCGACCAGAACCGGTCCCTGCAACACCACCACAAAAAGGTACCCCCTTAGGTGTGGAGATTGCAAAAATGAGAGTGGAGGGACGTATGGAGGAGCCAGTAGTGGCTGGTAAGCAGAGTGAGGTACCCCCTAGAATCCCAAGTCCCCCACGCAAGAAGAAGAAGAACAGAAGAGTGATGACTCTTTTGTGAATAAGAAAAGGAAGAAGAGGCCCGTAGAAGAAGAGGGCCCAACTGTACCTCTGCCAAAACAAAAGAGGAGGAAAATAAAGAAGGCTGAACCGACAGAGCCTATGATCACAGAACCTATGGTCACAGAGGCCATTGAAGAAGAAAGCCCGGCAGAGGCTGCAGCTACACCCAAGCGCATAAGATTGCGTAAGATGGTTCTCGATGTTTCCCCAACAGAACAAATTCAGGATGTTCTTTTGAATATCCAGAAGGAGTTCAAGGCRCCAATTGATGAATCACAGTTGGGGACATAAGTCGTTCTAGACAACGAAGAGAAGAGGCTGAAGAGTTAGGTGAGGGAGAAAAAGATGCTGAAGGCACACTATCAAGCCCAC
>NW_020200823.1:1382-3300 GCF_001531365.2 Cynara cardunculus var. scolymus
AAGAGTCCCTTCGCCCATGGACTCRACAGAACCAAGAGAGGCATCCATTGCCTCTTCTCACACGAGTGAACAACCAGAACGTACTTCAGAGGCACATGTGAGGATCACAGAGGCAGAGGGTCTAGAACGCCCTCTGTCTCCACTAGATCAAACTATCAGGATAGGCTCTGAAACTACCGGACATGAGATCCTCAAAACACCGGTAGGCTCTCCTCAAGGAGATGTGCGAGGATCCGATGGAAGTCCCCGAGCAGGCTACGTAACACCAGCCGCTGAGGGCGCCTCAAGCTCCAAGGCCAAAGGACCACCATGTGTTGGTGATCCGATTACCCAGGATACGTCAAACCTTTGCCACAGAGATGTTCAAGAAGATAGACGAGTTGAAAAGCTTGTTTATCTCACGCTCAATGCCATAAGACCCCAATTCTCTCACAGAAGCTCTGAAGGAGTTATCCTCCACAAATGCCGATTTGAAGACTACTATAGTAACCCTTCAGAGCTCTGTCCTTTAGAAGGATGATCTAGCAGAAGCCTTTCAAGCAATGACGCTCAATCCATCCTCTATCAAGACGTTGAAGACTGAACTAACAGAGCTGGCCGCTTAATTCACAGCCGATTTCGTCTCTACGGCTACACGGATTACTCTTCATTCAGAGACGAAATCAAGCAGATGTTCTCCTCTGCGGTCACCTACGGCCTTGACACCAAGACCTCAAGGGCCAACATCAATCATCTGGTAACTCGCAGAGAGCAAGATGCTATGGTGGAAGCCCTAGGGGATGTTGTGACCAAGAACATCGCTTAATTTCTAAAAGAGGCCTAAGCCTCCAACAAGGCAATCACATAATCCACAAGACAACTCGTGAAAGAGGGTGACCTCCTCAGAAGCGAGATATACAGAAGCGTCTCAAAACTGAAGTGGGCAATAGAGATAGACATCAATCACGCCTCCGAACTTGCAATTGAGGCCATCAAGAAGATGAAGAAGGCCGCCATCAAAATTTTGCAGAGGTTGGAAAAGGTTCCCCTGACTACATGCAAGGCAGACGCCATACAGAGCCATGACGATCATGAAGGTGATGATGATCGTCATGAGGGGGAGAAGAAGGAGGAAAAGAAGACTTCTTCCAGAGTTCCTGCCAAGGGTGTAAAAATTATGGAATCTGCAGCCGACCTGTTCTCAAAAGGCAAGGGAAAGGCTCCAGGGCCTAGTGGCAAAGGAAAAGACAAGGCTGTAGAGGAACCACAGAAGGGGTCGTCGTCGAGCACAGAGACTCCAGAAGAAATCAACGTAGAAAAATATCGAGACGATCCTGCGCTCCTAAAATCTCTTCAAGAATCCCTGGCAGAGTCACAAGCTAAGAAGGGCAGAGGTCCTATTCCAATGCACCACAGAGAAGGAGAAGCCACATCTTCCTTATTCCCACAAGTCCATGAAACGTCCACGGGTACGTTTGATGCTCTGCAAGGATTTGTCAAACCAATCCTTGCAGAGGGATCAACCCAGAGACCAATAATGGAAGAAGAAGAGCTCAAGATGCCAGAGGCTTCCACAACAGATAGAGTATCTGAAATACTTGAGTCCATGTGCAGGATTCCAATACCTCAAGTCAAAACAGTGCCTGTTACAACTTTGGAAGAAGTTCTGGTGTGGAAGTACTCTGCAGTAGACACAGGGCCCCCATATGATCCAGAGCTTACAGGGATCCCCTCTGCCGCAGAAAAATTTCAGTTCTCCAAGTTGACAAGGCCTCGTGAGCAGGTCTTCTCAGAGCACCAGATCACTTCCTTGGTGAAAATTTCACCAAGGACCTTGCTGAAGAAGTCTGTGCTCTACGCTCAGTATTTGGTAAGGAGAGAAGATGGAAACCTCTATACCTTCACGGATGCGGACCTTCACAACCTCTGCGTGTTTGAT
>NW_020200823.1:4230-6129 GCF_001531365.2 Cynara cardunculus var. scolymus
AAACTGGTCCTCTGCAAAGACAATGCTTCAAGACAAAGACGACAGAACCTCTATCGTGTATCACAGAGGTTCTGGAAGATATCCTCTATGTCAATGTGCTTTCAAGTTATATACAACAGAGCCTCTATGAGGTCTCACAAAGGGTCGGCAGCCTGTCTTCTGTGAAGATCTTCTTTAGTTGTTTTACTTAGGTTTATTAGCTGCTTGTGCTTATCACGTGTTCTTGTCTGTAATCTGTTTTGATCGAACGACTTAGATTAATTTACTTTAGGTCATGTCAGAAAAATGGTTACTTGCTTGTATAAATAGCAGCGTAGACCCTTGTATTTTAGTGTGCTCCAGTATTGTAATTGTTATCATTTTCATTCTATTGAAAATCATTTGAAGCTCTCTCTTGTGTTCATCAATCTTCATCACCGTGTTCTTATTGATTTCTACTTTGGTTGATTCTTATCTTTTCTGTTGCCTCATCACTGTCAAACATATCATCCAAGTAAGTAATTAATACCAAGAAACCGAGTTAATCGATCCTACACAGAGCTTCTGGTTCAACGTGTAAGCCAACCAGAGCCTCTCTGGTCTGTTTTTCGTAAAAGGATTCTAAGTATAAAATCCTTTTTAAATACTTCTAAAAATATGATTTTGACATAGAAGCTCTTATCAATAGATACAGAGCCTTTGGTCCAATTAGTACATTTAGTAAAAACTTGTTCATTCTCCAAATCAATAACCAGAATCCTCTTGTCCAATAATGAGGACCAATCAAATCCCCTCTGGTTCCTTAAAAGGAACAACCAGAGCCCCTCTGATTCCTCATAAAAATGACCATTCTGTTCCAAAGCACTCTTAACCAATATCAATGGCCATAGGCCAAGTTTTCCCCTTCTCAATAACATCAATACTATTATTTCTAATAAGAACAATATCTTTGAGTTCTCAAATCACAAAGAAGTAAGGACTGAAATCTATTGTAGTCTTAAAAGACATAATAGTAAGAGCTATAATATTCACACACAATTGCCACCCTTATATCCAAAGGTACACCTCTCCTTGATATGCCACTCTTATTCCAAAAGACACCTCTCCTTGATATGCCACCTTTTTTCTACTTCAAAATTTATGAATTAGTTCGGATGAAGGACCGCAGTCACAACCATCTTATCGAATCCTCATTCRTAGTTTTATCCATAAAATCTATAGATTAATTCAAATGAAGACATATCAAAATCACAATCGTCTTAAAAGAATATTCTCTATAGTTTTCAACCAACAGTTTTATCATTAAAACCTTTCAAACTCAAGAACAATCTATCTTTTCAATGATTTCCAAAAACATCATAGCCCTTTTAAATCCTCAAAACAGGATATCATTTCCAAAACTGTTTTAAAGAAGCAATCTCTTCTTTATCTTTTGCAAAACAGTTTTTAATACTCAAACATATAACAATAACACCTTTAAACTATCAAAATAGTTTTTACCATCTTTTCTTCAAAACCAATATCAAAACCCAACAGTTTATATAACCAAATATATAAAGGTTATAGTCATCAAAAACTCACAGTGTATAATCAACAGTAATTTTAAAACTCACAATTTATAATCAACGGTAGTTTAAAAAACTCACCTTAACAATCACAGATTCTGTAGTTTTTAAAACACACAGCAAATCACAAGCTCTTCAAACAGCTTTGAACAAAAAAATTGTTCAAGAACACTTCTAACCGCCATAACACTCTTTTTCTCTTTCAACAGATTTTTCTTCAAAATGAAAATGATAACATGGAATCTTATCTTTTTATTTGTTTAAATACTCCCACCATGGCGGTGAAGATTATTAAAAACTCATAGGCGGTGAAAGCTTTAACCAATAGAAATAATCTTGGGTCTTGGGTGGTGGG
>NW_020200823.1:6462-7716 GCF_001531365.2 Cynara cardunculus var. scolymus
CTACAAGTATTCTACAGCAGAGCCTCTGAGATATCTCACAGAGGGTCTGCGGATTCATTTTCTGTGAAGATCCTGTTCTGTTGTTTTTCAGAGGTTGTTAGTTGCACGTGCTTCTCACATGACTAGGTCTTTAATCGACTTTATTTGGATGGTTTGGATGATTTCACACATCTAGGTCATGTCAGAAAGGTCGTCAGGAACTAGTATAAATAGCAGCTTAGGCCTTTGTAATTCAGAGTGCTTCCGTATTGTGATCGTCTTATTTTCAATCAATTGAAAAACCTTTGAAGCTATTCTATTGCTTTCATATTCTTCATATCAATCTGTGTGTTCTTGATTAATTACTCTGTTGTGTTCTTATCATTGTTTCCGCTGCACTGTAATCGTCCTAAAGATCATCCAGAGTAAGAGGTTAAATACCAAAGCTGAGTTTACAGGTCCTAACAATTGGTATCAGAGCAGGAATTGAATTCTCATTCGATTAATTCTGTTTTTGGTATTAATCTTCATTTTATAGAATACTAGTCTTCTTCATTTGACCCTGCTTCTCTCGATTAAATCAGTTTCATCTTATTCCTGTTTTTCTCCTTCTAATTTCAATGGCAAACCTGGCCAATATCTCATTCATGAGCACTGGTTCTCAATCAAAACCTCCCATGCTTATTCGTGAGGAGTATCCGCAATGGAAGGTGCAAATGATAAATTTTTTGGAAGGAATTCGCCCAAGGATATGTGAATTTCTTTACAATCCTCCTTATGTGCCAATGAACTTAATTCCAAGAGTTCCWGCTACTGGCACAACCCCTGAAATTACTGAACATTACGAGCCAAGACCTGTTGCTAACTGGAGTGATGAAGACAAAATACTGGTTGATTTGAGCAGCAAATGCAAACGGTTGTTAATCATGGCAATACCTCACGAAATCTTCAAATGTATCAATCACTGTCAATTGTCCATGGATATTTGGGCAGAATTAGAAAAACAGATTGAAGGAGGTAAGAAAACTCTTAAGAACAATCGAGCAATTTGCATTGACAAATACCACAGCTTCAAGGCGAAAGAGGGTGAATCCTTTTCGGACACATACTCTAGACTAAACACCCTTATTAGCAATTGCAAAAGGTATGGAGTAATGAGAACAGAAGAGGACAACAACTCTCTGTTCTTGAAGAGCCTTGGAGTTGAATGGATGCACCTAACCATGTCCATGAAGGCCACCTTAGATTTGGAAATGTGGACTCTGGCTGACTTAT
>NW_020200823.1:11081-12131 GCF_001531365.2 Cynara cardunculus var. scolymus
GATAATGGCACAGAGTTCAAGAATTCTGTGATAGAAGAGTACCTGGCCTCTGTTGGAATAACTTATAACTTCTCAGCCCCAAGGACTCCACAACAGAATGGAGTAGTGGAGAGGAAGAACAAGATGCTTGTTGAGGCTGCCAGAACATTGCTAAATGCCTCTGGGCTACCTATCTCATTCTGGGCAGAGGCTGTCTCTACGGCTTGCTAGACGCAGAATAAGTCCTTGGTGGTAAAGAGATTTGAGAAGACACCCTATCAGSTTCTTTACAACAGAAGACCAAACATCAAGTTCTTTCACGTGTTTGGATGTAAATGCTTTATGCTGAATGACAAAGAGTCTGTGGGAAAGTTTTAGCCCAAGGGAGATAATGCAATCTTTATTGGCTATGCATGGGACACTGCTGCATATAGAGCCTACATTCMCAGGACTCAAATTGTGGTTGTTAGCACAAATGTAAAATTTGATGATTCTTTTCAAGTGACAAAAGATAAGTTCACTGAAGAGTTGAAAATTCAAGCTGAGAAGTCACCAAATGCTACAATCACTCCAGACTTAGAACAAGTTTTTGCAGAGTGGTATGAAGATGACAAGGAACCAGAAAGATCCTCTGCTGAAGTTGAAAGACAAGATCAAGCATCAAGAGCCAGTCCCTCCACAACATCTTTCACAGAGCGAGCACCTCCCGTTTCATCTTCTGTAACCCCTTCCCCAGAAGCTTCCCCACCAGAAGCTACCCAAATAATTGAAAAGTCCTCTAGACTTATCCTCAAACCAAGCTCAAGAACCTGAACAAGACTCTGCATCTCTACCTCAATCTCATTTTGATCAAGAAATAGTGCCCACTGTCCAACCACCACATGTTACAAAATGGACCAAAAGCCATCCKCATTCTCAAATCATTGGAGAACCTTCTTCCGGTGTTAAGACGCGAGCAACTGCAAATTTCTGCTTATTTACTTGTTTTATAAGCGAAATTGAGCCTAAAACAGTGGCAGAGGCTCTGGCAGATTCCTTCTGGGTTGATGCTATGCAAGATGAGCTCGTTCA
>NW_020200823.1:13700-19710 GCF_001531365.2 Cynara cardunculus var. scolymus
TTATTCTTTTTGTATAAAGTTGTTTTCTCTTTTATTTATTTATTTCATTATTCTGTATATATCTTTCCTTTTAAATTTCATTCTGTTTATAGTTTTAATTTCTTGATTAACCTTCTCTTGATTTCATAGTTAACAGGTTTATCTTGCTGAGACTTGCAAGGTTTGAGGGGGAGTATGTGCTTAAAAATATTAAAACCTTTTGAAGAAGAAAAATGTTTTTCATCACAGAAGTATTTTCACAGATCCTCTGTGATAGCTCTCAGAGGCTCTTTGAACGGATCCTCTGTCGATACTTCTTCATAGGATTTTGAAATGGTTTTTAGTTCAAGGGGGAGCCATGGAAGCTGGCTCATAGGGGGAGTTATGAAATGAAAATCAAAACCTTAGAAGGTGCCAAAACTTTTGAAATATCTTGTTCTAAGAGGTTAATTCATCAGAACCTCTGACGCTTCTATCAGAGTCTCTGTGGGTTTGAACTGAGCAAGTACTCATCTCTCTGAGAATTTTCAAACCGTTTGGGTAAATAAAGGTGTAACATATTTGAAGACCCAACATATATCACAGAGGCTCTGTTACCCTTAGGCCTCTGACAGAAATTTCTTATAGTTCTTGTCTATTGATATGGTGCGCGTGGTTCTGTGGATAAGGGTTAAAGCTAATCACGCGCGTGTCAGAATCGGGGGCGCATGTCATCAATCGCGCGTCTTCCCAACACAACTTGTCATAGTTTTGATTCGTCACACCCTTTAGCCACTCATCACGTTATTTCTCCCAATAAAACGGTTCAGTTCAAATCCCTCACTATAAATACCCCTTCCCCCCAAAACGTAAACCTTTACAATATCCTTCTTCTCCGACGAACCTGCAATTTTTTCAAGCTTAACTAAAACCTGCTGTCTTCATCTTCAGCCTCCGCTCAATCTGCTAACGTCTCAAGCGACAATGAAGTAACCCAAGCCCAAGCTTTAACGTCTCACGCTCTATCATTTGTTCAAAATCGGCATGAGAAAGTCGTCCTGGTGAAGAAACCAAACAATTATTACTCCGTTCCATCTTCAACAGGTTTCCCTGAATTCACCTTCCCCCTTCTTGAAATTCTTCGTAACCATCCACTTTTTTATGCCCTTTCAGCCACCAAACCTACACCTGAATCATACATCACCCAATTCTTATTAAGCTCTTACATAACTACCTTAGACAACTCTTGTCTAAGCATTGTTGGTTATGCTTATCACCCAATCAACAAATCTCTAGTGCCAATGGAACTCAATGTGAATACCCTTCGAACAGCCCTGCACCTACCCTCATTGGAATCTCTAAATTTGGATGCTTTCGCCCCAGCCCCAACAGATGATGAATTAATTCAATTTCTTGAATTTCATTCTTATGCCGCCAAGACTAAAATTGTGAAAAGGACTCAGTTTAAACGAAAAGGCCTACCCCCAATCTGGAATACCCTATTCTCGATCGTGAACTGCTGTCTAACAGGGAAGGTCAGCAGCCATGACCAGACCTCTCATGTAATGTTTTCCATTGTGTATGGAATTTATTTCAACCTGCCCCTCGACTACGCATAGCTCATCTTTGAAGACATGGTGGGTTTGATCAAGAAGAAGTGCGCTACACAGAGGGATGAGAAGTCAAAAGTAAAGGCGCAGAAGAAGGCCAAAGAGGACCTCAATCATCCAAACCTTATTCTACAAAGGTTCTTTGGGGAAATGATTGTAGAGAAGCTGCCCTCTGCCGAGCCTAACGCCAGATTGTATCCATTGAAGGAGTTCCACCCGACAGAGCATGAGCTAGGGTACAGAAGCCCCAGAGCTCTATCTAAAGCCATGCTTAAATACCTTAGTCATGGAGATAGGAAAGCATACAGACGTGGATACAGGAGGCCAGAGCCGGTCCCTGAAACCCCTCCATGCATAGGGATCCCCTTAGGAGAGAGAGTTGAAAAAATGAGGGTCAAGGGAAGACAGGAGGAGCCAGCAGAGGCTAGACAGGTGAGTGAGGAAAGACCTAGAGTAGTAAGTCCCCCACCAAAGAAGCCAAAAAAGGAAGGGAAGAAGAGACCCGGAGAAGAAGAGGGTCCAAGTAGTCCTCTTCAAAAGCCTAAGAAAAAGAAATCGAAGAAGGCCCAACCCGCAGAGGTTGTGGTCACAGAGGCTGCAATTCAAGAGAGCCCTGCAGAGGCTACTCCAAAGCACATAAGGTTCGCAAGGTGGTTCACGAGGAGTCACCAAACAGAGCAGATACAAGATGTTATCTTCCAAATTCAACAGTAGTTTAAAGCACCTACGAAAGTAGCAGATTTAGGGAGAGAGGTCATATTAGACGACGAAGAAGAAGAGGTGGATATAGGAGAGGGAGAAAAAGATGCCCATGGCACATATCCTAGCCCCCCTCCCAGTGCAACCCACGTTTCTAGGGACCCTGTTCTAGAGGGATCCCCTATTGAAAAAGGCGTGCACACGCTGAGCCCAACCCAAGCAAACCTCGCAGAGGACATTCTTCCGTCCTCTGTCGAATGCATTACCCGGGAATCACAACTGACTCCAACATCCTCTCAAAAGGATTTTGGTTTTAAAATAAGAGTCCAATCGCCCACGGAATTGTCACAACCCAAAGAGGCATCCGTTTCCTCTCCACACTTGAGTGACCAACCAAAATATGCTTTAGAGGAATATGTGAGAGTCACAGAGACTGAGGGTCTAGAACGCCCAAAGTCCACACTCGATCCCTCTTCCATGTTAGGCTCTGAACCTACTAGGCACGATATCGACAGAACACTGGTAGGCTCTCCTCTTGGAGAAGTCCGAGGATCCGATGGAAGTCCCCGAACTGACTTCGAAAAACCAGTCGTTGAGGGTGCCTCACACTCCGAGGCTACTAGGTCACCATGTATTGGTGATCTAGGTTCCCAGGATACCTATGTGACTAAGGGGGAGTTACAAACCTTCGCCACAACGGTATTCTAGAGGTTGGACGAGTTGAAAAGCTTGTTCACCTCTCAATCGTCGACAGAGGCCTTTGCTCCAATAACAAAGGCTCTGAAGGAGTTGACATCTACAATGTCAGAACTTAAGGCAACACTTTCAACCCTTCAGAGCTCTATACTTCATAAAGACAACCTCGCAGAAGCCTTCAGCGCTCTGTCACTCAACCCCTCTTCAATCCAGAAGCTGAAGACAGAGTTATCAGTGGTGGCCGCCAAGTTTGCTGCTGATTTCATCTCTGTCGGCTACACAGACTACTCTGCATTCAAATACGAGATCAAAGGCATGTTCTCCTCTGCGGTCACCTACGGCATTGACTCCAAATCCTCCAGGGCAAACATCAACCATCTAGCCACTCGCAGAGAGCTAGATGCAATGGTTGAAGCCCTAGGAGATATCGTGCGCAAGTATACATATCAACTTCTCAAAGAAGCCCGAGCTTCCAACCAATCGATTAGAGACTTCACTTCAAAGCTCGTCAAAGAGGGTGACTCCTTCAGAAGCAAAATCTATCGAAGTCTCTCTAAAATGAAGTGGGCCTCAGAGATCGACATAAACAACGCTTCTGTGCATGCAGAGCTGGTGATCGAGAAAATGGAGAAGGTGGCTACCAGAATCTTAAGGCGATTGAAGAAGGCTCCCCTTATCTCTTGCAAGGCAGAAGCCACCAAAATCCATGACGATCAAGGAGGTGATGACCATGATCGTCATGAGGGGGAGAAGAAGACTGAGAAGAAAGCTGAAGAGCCAAAGAAGCATACATCTGCCAAGCCACTAAAGATAGTGGACTCTACAGAAGCCCTGTTCTCAAAAGACAAAGCACTAGAGCCTAAGGGGAAAGGCAAGGGCAAAGTTGTAGAGGAGTCGCCACAGAGGGGGTCGAGCTCTGAAAGGCCAGAGCAGATAAACGATAAAGAATGCAATGACCCAGAGCTTGTTCAAGCGTTAAAGGCTTCTTTGGCAGAGGCTCAAGCAAGAAAGGGCAGAGCCCCTATCCCCAGAGCTGGAGAAGGCTCATCCTCCAAAATGGCGAAGGAGGAAATGTCCACGGGTACGTTTGACCCTCTGTTAGGAACTTTCAAACATATCCTAGCAGAGAGGTCTACCTAGAGGCCGATTCTAGAAGAAGAAGGGTGTATGAGATCTTTGATTCGATGAGCAAAATCCCTACGAAGAAGGTGCTTGCAGAGCCTGTAACCACTGTGGAGGAGATTCTCTGGTGGCGCTACTCTGCCGTAGAGACAAAGCCCCCTTACGATCTAGAGCTTACAGGTATACCCTCTGCAGCTACGAAGTTTCACTTCTCAAAGCTCACAAAGCCACGCGAGCAGGTATTCTCATAGCACGTGATAACCTCTCTTGAAACAATTTCTCCAAGAACTATGCTGAAGAAGACCGTGCTCTATGCTGAATGTGTGGTGAAGAGGAATGACGGCAACCTATACACATTCACAGATGCTGACCTCCACAACCTCTGTGTATTTCACCTCATCTTTTTGCACAAAATTCTTAACAAATACATGGAGAGGAGGTCAAGCTATTCTATATCGCTCAGAAGGCTGATCGAAGTTATGCGCGCTCAAGTAAATACTACAGCCAGAATGACTTCGATATCATGATGAGGTTGGCCCAAACAGAATTGAAGATTTCCCCTCCGAAGAACAGGCCAAGTTAGCTACTTAGATGTCATCCTAACACTATTGTCCAAAATCCCGTCTTTGGGTTTGTGTTCTTGGACAAGGATGACATTCTAAGGTTCTTTGATCCCACAGAGGCGAACAAATATGCGATAGGGACTCTTGAGTGGGTGTTCAACCATGTGGCAGCAGAGGTGCACAGAGGGCATCTAAGGGTGGATGAAGTGTCTGGTATTCTGGAAGTGATTAAAGTTCAAATCTCCTTCAGAGAATGGATATTCAAGGTCTACAGAACTATCAAGTCAGATCTGTAGTTTGCCGTAGACGACTATCCAGACTCTGTTGTGGACTAATCTTCTATAATAGATAGGCCTGAGCAACAATTTTGTAATTCTTTCAATTTTATGTAATTCTTTTCAGAGGATGAGTTTTATCTTCTCTTGTAATTCTTTCAATTAGTCATTTATTGCATTCTTTTGTCCTTTTTTTACTTTTTCATACTTAGGAGGAGATTGTTAGCTCCAATATTTACTTAATGTAAAAGTATGAAAAGGTATTCTGCAAGTGTTGACAGAAGGGTATCTTCCACAGAAGACAACAGAAGACCATCAACAGAAGCTGTTTGATCATGCAAGTCAAGAATGGTAGAACCTCTGTTGTCTCTCACAGAGGTTCTGGAAAATGGTCCTCTGGCAATAAGAACCTACAAGTCTTCTACAGCAGAGCCTCTGAGATATCTCACAGAGGGTCTGCGGATTCGTCTTCTGTGAAGATCCTGTTCTGCTGTTTTTCAAATGTTGTTAGCTGCACGTGCTTCTCACGTGACTAGGTCTTTAATCGACTTTATTTGGACGGCTTGGATGATTTCACACGTCTGGGTCATGTCAGAAAGGTATTTAGGAACTAGTATAAATAGCAGCTTAGGCCTTTTGTAATTCAGAGTGCTTTCGTATTGTAATCTTCTTATTTTCAATCAATTGAAAAACCTTTGAAGCTATTCTATTGCTTTCATCTTCTTCATATCAATCTGTGTGTTCTTGATTAATTACTTTGTTGTGTTCTTATCATTGTTTCAGCTGCACTGTAATCGTCCTAAAGATCATCCAGAGTAAGAGATCAAATACCAAAGCTGAGTTTACAGGTCCTAACAATATTTCACGTAATCCACATAATAAACATGTATAAATTACCTGAACCTAGGTTGTCTCAAAGCTGGTTATAACAATGATTCATATACATTCAAAAAAAATTAATATTAGAATATGTAAACTCGTTCTTACAGATCTTCATTAATTTCTCTCATATATCGAATAATCTGATCATTATCGCATCATTTCTTTCATTGATTGTGCTTAAAAGCCAAATTTCTTGATCAAATTT
>NW_020200823.1:24558-25661 GCF_001531365.2 Cynara cardunculus var. scolymus
GCACCCCACGGGGAAGTACTTGGTCGGATAAAACCTTTATCCAACAATTCTTTTACTTGAGACATTAATTCCTTTAACTCAGAAGGAGCTAATCTATATGGTGCACGCGCAACTGGTGTTGCTCCAGGAATTAATTCAATCTGAAATTCGATCATTCGGTCTGGAGGTAAACTTATCAAATCTTCTGGAAATACTTGAGGAAATTCCCTTACAACTGGAATATCCTCTATCTTTCCTTTCCCTTTCTTCATATCTATAGTATATGGAAGAAAACTAACACATCCTTTCTGTATATACTTCCTAGCCTTTAGAACTGAAATTAGGCTAGAGTAACGATCTCGTCGATCTCCATAAATCACAACTCTTCCTTTTTCGGGTAAGTCTATATGAATCATTTTTTCATTATAGACTATATTGGCTTGGTTTTTAGCTAACCAATCCATGCCWATAATTATATCAAATTCCCTTAAAAGGAAAAAGAAATAACTGTATAGGCACCACACATCCTTCTATACTTATAAGACATTCATCAATTATTTCCTTAACCAAAACTTCACTATCATTTGCTGTATCCACAATTAGATCTTCACTTAATACTTCAGATTCTAAATGTGCACAGTTAACAAACGATGGCGACACAAAAGAACGATTTGCAACCGAATCAAATAAAACTTTGGCACATACTGAATTAATGAGGAATGTACCTGTTACCACTTCAGGGTGCTCTTCCGCCTCGCCTCTCGTCATCTGAAAGTGTGACAATCCTGCATTTTGAGATTTCAGGTTAGTACCTTATTTCAGGATCTTTATTAAAAACGAAGTCTTTCTAGGATTTAGCTTTGATGATTAGAGATCATCTTTCTTAATTCCCAAGATTAGTTTGTTAGATCACGTTTTGGTGGGTAGCTAACCAAGTTAGTTTATGCAATGCCAAATAGTCTTGAAATGTTTCATTTAAATAAAGTCGATATTTAAGTTCCATTTTTTTTATATTTAGTTGTCAATTAATTTAAAAGGGTGGAGTTTTTAAAATCTTTTGTCAATTTAATTTGCTTGGTTAAATTAGTGGGCTTTTATTATTTAGAAAAATAAAAATATCTTGG
>NW_020200823.1:27211-28729 GCF_001531365.2 Cynara cardunculus var. scolymus
TGAGTGGTTTGGATGTTATGGGAGCATACTTGAGCCAAGATCGATTAAGTCAAGTTTTTGTTGATATTATGAATGTTGTGTAAATTCTAACTCTTGTTATGTCGATGAACCGTTTTGTTTTAAAACAACTTGAAATAGTGTTATTTATAAACTGTTGTTATGACCCGCTTGTCTGTTAGCATTCTGTAATTCCGCTTTAGCGGGGTGTGACAGAAAGGCTCTCCCTTTTGCATTAAACTCTGCCTGCCTTATCCCTCCCTATCCACTTGGACTAACACGATTATCCATTTGCCCACGACCTGTTGGCACATATCCCGATCCTCGACCCCCAGAATATCCAGATCCCCGACCTCCAGCAAAACCAAACCCTCGACTCTTTACTTGCGGACAATCGGCATTTACATGTTGAGATGAATTACAAGTAAAACACCTTTGCGTCATCCGACAGTCTCGAGCTATATGTCCTGGTTCCTAACATTTAAAGCATACTCGAGATTCTGTATTGCAATTTCCCTAATGTATCTTATGACATCGGGTACACGACCTATCAGCAAACCTTGAGACTGATCGATTCAAATTTTCCATAAACCTCGGTCTACGGAAATCAGTTACTGTAACTTCCCCCTTTCTTTTCTCCCCAATCTTTTCTTTTGGTTGTTGATTAATGTCTTGTTCTAAAATTTCAGCTGCATCAACTGCCGCTTGAAATGTTGTCGGATTCCTGGATATTACATATTTTCGAAGATTCGACTCCAATCCCCAAATATACTTTCTCACCCTGTTGTTTTAAGATATTATATAGGCTTCAGCAAACCTAGATTGTTCCATGAAAACTTCTGTATACTGGCGTACTGACATGTTTCCTTGTTCAAGACGAAGGAAATCATCTTCCAACTTTCTTACTGCAGCTTCAGGACAATACTGCTTTTTAAACTTAACCACAAATTCTGCCCAAATCATGGTTTTCAAAATGTTCGGATCCAAACTGGACAGGACTTCCCACCAGTATAAAGCACTTGATCTCAGACGTGACACAGCAAACATAACTTTATCCTCTTCTGCACCTTTACTGATTTGCAGACTCAACTATATCTCCTTAAGCCAACACATAGCTTTAACAGGATCACACTCACCAGAAAACTTAGGAGGTTTACAATTAATAAACTTTTTGATATCTCCTCCTTTTTGTACTGAGGATGAAGTAAGGGGTACAGATGTATCAGTTACCGGTGTACTACT
The DNA here is from genome assembly GCF_001531365.2 of Cynara cardunculus var. scolymus. NCBI lineage: Eukaryota > Viridiplantae > Streptophyta > Magnoliopsida > Asterales > Asteraceae > Cynara > Cynara cardunculus. The sequence goes on from NW_020200823.1 coordinate 28,451, forward strand.
GGATTATTTTGGGTTGTACGCCCCAACAAACTCACCAAACTTTCTTGGAACTTTCCCAATTCTGCTGCCGACATTTCTTGGGTAATAAACCCAGGATCAGGAACATTGTATCCACCCCTTGCCCTTCCTCTTCCATAACCAGACATTGAACTTTCTTGAGCTGATAGTTCATGTTCTTGTCTAATAATTCTAGCTCTTCCTCGACCCCTAATCCGACTTCGCGTTTCTATCGTCATCACATTTTCCGGGTCCTCTCCTTGTGTTACGTTTCTTCTTCCC
>NW_020200823.1:29139-40814 GCF_001531365.2 Cynara cardunculus var. scolymus
TTTATCTTGCGAGGTATGATGACCTGCAAAACAGGTTAGTCCAACAACTAAGCGTTAGACCAAAAAGGTCTAGTGAGTGTATAATTCTCAAACAAACAATACACTTTCCAAGCAATCAGTTCAGAATCAAACCTATTCTGACACATAAACTTATTTATGTCTCTCGCGGTTACACCGCCATTACATCTCTCTCGCGGTTACACCGCCATTACATCTCTCCCGTGGTTACACCGCCATTACATCTCTCCCACGGTTACATCGCCATTACATCTCTCTCGCGGTTACACCGCCAGTATATCTCTAAAATGATTCAACATATTAACCAGATTTGAAGTCCGGTCAGCCTTGTCCGGATATAGAATCCGGATAAACACTTGGAATATCAAAAAGGTTATATCATCTCCGGTCAACAATCCGGATAACACCTTGTATAAGCTTTGTCCGGTTAACACTTAGAATTGAGTCAATATCTTTGTCCGGATTACAAGTCCGGACAATACCCCGCTCATAACTTAACCGGTTTAAAACAATCCGGTCAATACACCGCTCAACTCTTGACCGGTTTTGACGAGATCCGGTCACCTCTTGACCGGTTTAGGGAGGACTCCAGACAACACTTGAGCGGTTTATAATCCAGATGAAACTGTCCGGATATCAATCCGGTCATCACATGGACGGTTTAAGAAAATATCCACACAATATGAACTATAAACCATTAATAACCAGTTCTAATAACTACTGAATTGTATGCAAACAACTTTATACTCAAAGCTTTAATACACTCACCTTTAGAAATCGAATATCCAAGCTTTTGAATCCTCTTCTTGCAATCCGCATGATTCACAAAGAAAACTTTCTAAATATAGAGTGTGTGTAAAACCTTTTATCTAACTCAACTTTCTATATATATAGTATTAAGGGAATGTAGTGGGCGGCTCAACCAGCCGACCTTCCCCCCTTTTTAAAAAAAAATTAAATCTCAAAATATTCACATACACATAACACACACACACACATACACATACATATATATATATATATATGTTAAAGAAAATCTTAAATCAAAACTTGAAACCCGAATATTACAAAAGCCTGGGCCAATTCTTGTCACAACCCCACCAGCTACTCATTTATCTCTCAACATATAAGTGTTTCAATAACACTTGGGGCACGCAGCTCATCATCTATCAATTTCTCATTCGGAGAAAGTTGATATTGAATCAGAAGGATATATGTCCCCCCTTCAAGTCTTTTTGATCACATATTGAGTCTGATGAATTTGTGTAGTCCACATGGTTTATCTTTTTGAGCCTATATATTGCTTTGTTTTTCTACACTACACATATTTTGGATTTTATATGTTAATTAGCCAAAACATTCATAGATATGCTTTGATTAAGCTATCGATGATTGAATGGAAGACCTGGTGAGATGGGCATCAAAAAGTCTCATATATACAGTACATCCGTTACATTGAGTATATTTGTTATACTCACAAGCCAATCTTTTTATAAGATTGAAAACAATTTCATTCGTTGAAATTGGTTGTTATCTTCCTATTCCCTTAATTTGAAAAGATTAAATAAGTGGATTTGAAAAGATCTACTTACAATTTCTTGAATTGACGGCTTACGCGAAGAATTTCATTCATTCTTGTGTATGATGGAATGATTCTCATTTCATCATAAGGGGGAGTATGTAATAATGAATGAAATATTCATTTCCGAACATTATAAAGGGAATATGATGAAAATATCAAGGGGGAGTAACTTCAAATTTGGCAAAAGACTCAAAAGAAGTGCGACTAGAGATAATTACAGAAAGATTATTTCGATGCTAAAACGACTGTGAGTTTTTGAATGAGAAGATCATCATTTTAAAAGTTTTCCATCAGAATTCTTTTTTCAAAGAGAAATTTTGTTAGAGTTTGTTGTCTGAAGATTCTTTGAAGATCACATCCTGTAGTTTGTTTTCTGAAGATTGAAGATTGTTATTGATTCTGATCTACATTGTCAAAAGAGAAGATCATCACTGTTCTACATTCGAGGGGGAGAATGTTAGAAGATCTTTTTCAACAGATAATTGTCTGAAGATTTCAAGTGAAGTTTGTTTTTGATGTTTCTGAAGAAGTCATAGAGTGTTTAAAGCATCAAAGTTCAAACGAGACTCAAAACACGAAAATTCTTTCAAGTCTGAATACAAAGGGGGAGAATGTTAGGACTGAAATTCAGTATTAAATTGTATTCGTCTTGAAAGTTAATTTTGTCTATAATTGTATAAAGTCATCGTGTTTGACTTTTATTAGATAGTTTGACTTTGACATTTGTCTAATAGTTTGACCCTATAAATAGGGTGAAGTCTTTGTAAATTTAGTAGGATGCTTATTGTAAGATTTAGAATACGTGAAGAAAAGCTTGACCAAGATAGTGAGATTTGACTTTCTCTCTCAAAGTTAATCTATGATGTTCTTAATGTTCTTGAATGATAAATCAGATCTACCATGAATCTATGAAGATTTATCTTAAAGATTGATCAAAGTGGGACAACAAAGTCCCCTCCCGTAAATGCTACTAGTTAAGTCGGGCACGTTCCCTGGCCGTGGTAATTGTGGATAGCCGCTATTGTGTTGATAGTCCCACCCAAAAACGGGTGCACATTACCTATGTTTAATAGTCTACTCATGGTTGCGAACGGGCCACCGCTGAAGTAGTACTGATACAAACCGTGGTACCTTTGTGAGAGTGGGCCACTTTATGGTAGTTTGTAAAATAATGGGGCACATTGGTTAGGAAAGGCTTAGTAGCGTCTCAAGTTTTAAACATCGTTATATTTACATTTATCGGGTGCAAGTTTATGTATTAGTTTGCAACAATTGATTTATGAATTGAAAATAATTTTGTGTATATGAAAATTCGTGAACTCACCAACTCTTTGTAGTTGACGTTGTTTTATGTTTCATGCTTTTGAAGTTTTGGAGCATATATGTGACGACACCGATTAAGTTCATTTTGAAACTTTTGTAAAGAATTATTCTATCTCCAACTTGGTTAAGGATGTTAAATTTTAATCTTGTAAAAATTGAATGTTGTTATTTAATATTTGTTGTTGTGACTCGCTTACCTGTTTCATCACGTGTTTCCGCTTTAACGGGGTGTGGCCCATCGGTCAAAACACTCCGTCCACCCGGGAGCGGATAAAATGTATAAGGATCTTAAGAAACACTATTGGTGGCCTGGAATGAAGAAAGACATTGCACTGTATGTAAGCAAGTGTTTAACTTGCGCAATGGTCAAGGCTGAACACGAAAAACCATCCGGTCTACATCAACAACCCGAGATTCCCTAATTGAAGTGGGAACAAATATCAATGGACTTCATAACTAAGTTTCCCAGGACTAGGAAAGAGCATGATGCTATTTGGGTAATTGTAGATTGATTGACGAAATCTGCTCATTTCCTACCGATCCGAGAAGATTATAAGATGGAGAAGCTGGCACAAATTTACATAAATGAATTCATTACCCGGCATGGAGTACCTCTTTCCATCCTCTCGGATAGAGACAGTCGATTTACGTCAAGATTTTGGCAATCACTTCAAGGAGGATTAGGTACACGACTTGATCTAAGTACATCATACCACCCACAAACGGATGGACAGACGGAGAGAACAATCCAGACACTGGAAGACATGTTACGCGCATGCGCTATAGATTTTGGTGAAAGCTGGGATATGCACCTTTCGTTAGTCGAATATGCATACAACAACAACTAACATGCCAGTATTCAGTGTGCGTCTTATGAAGCATTATATGGACGCAAGTGTAGATCTCCACTCAGTTGGCTAGAAATTGGCGATCGGCAGTTAACTAGACCTGATGTTATCCAAGAGACTACTGACAAGATTGTAATTATCAAGGATCGACTCAAGGCTGGAAGAGATCGCCATAAAAGTTATGCTGATAATCGGAGGAGACCATTACAGTTTCAAATTGGAGATAAAGTACTCTTAAAAGTCTCACCATGGAAATGAGTAATGCGTTTTGGGAAAAGAGGTAAATTGGGTCCCTGATATATTGGTCCATTTGAAGTAACTGAGAGAATTAGACCAGTGGCATATAAGTTAAATTTGCCATAAGAATTAAACGCTATTCATGATACATTTTGTGACATCCGTCATTTTGGAGCATCAGGTTAGCACATTTATAGGGTTTCTGTATTTAGAATTATATTTTATTAGGATCTAGTCATGTTGATTAGAAATCATCTGGCTTAGTTCCCAAAGTATAGTTCAGAAAATCTTGTTTCGATGGGTAACTTATAAAGTTAACTTATGTAATGCCAAATATGTTAAAAATGCTCCAAATATAATAAAGTTGATATTATAAAGTCCAAATTAAAATATAAAAGTCTCATTTGAATGTCCAAATAATTTTACCAAAAATGTGAAACTTTGATTTAATAATGATATTTTTATCAATATTTGACAAATTGTATTTTGTTATAAATTTAAATGGGCTATTTTGTTTATATGAAAAATAATTTTTTATGGATTTGGGCTCTAATAAGGCCAGCTCATTTCCTTTCTTTAAACCCACATATAAATACCCCACATTCTTTGAAAACTTTCATTTTTCATCCTCCTTTTGCATAAACCTTTCCTCTCCCTAATCTCTCTCTAAACCATACCCCTCCAGCCGATTTCATCTTCAAGCATCATTAAAAATTTGTCAATCTTGAAGAATATTCAAGATTTCAAGCAAAAGGTAATAGACTAGTTATCTTACCTTTATATAATAACAAAGATTCTCATTTTCTACACCTACTTCTCGTTCTTTGTAATTAATTTTTCTAGAGAATTCAAAAGGGGAGATTATACATCAAACACATGAAAATATCTTCAAAATGATGATAATCTATGATCCACGAACTTTGAACTCTAARAAAATAGGAGAAAACCACATTGCATGTGAAATTTAATCATGAAAAGATGTATTTTGAAAACTGACATATTCTGTTAGCACTTGTGTCGACTGTATCTTTCAAAATAAAAGTCCAAACATTTTGATTTTTCTTCCTTAAACGTACTTTGATGAGTTATCTTTCTAATGCAACTAGTCTCACTCAAAAACATTATGTTTTGAGCCTTCAAGTTCTTGATACAAGATTATCGTGCTAAAAGAGCATTGCTGACAGAATCTTGCATGCATCTTAAATCGGTTATATCTTCTTCAAAACTCATTGGAAATGGGTGATTCTTTTTCTGGAAGTTAGCCTTATGTGTTAGCTTTAACATAAAGTTAAAATCACTGAAAAATGATAAGTTTAGACCCGCAAATGGCCGTCACTCGAAGAGTGTGCAATCTATCTTGGGGACTATGTCACTCAAAGTTTTAGGGTATTAGTGAGTGCCTTAAACCCATCCAAAATTCTTGATATTTGGGAAAAATCTGTTTAACTCATTATTATTGATGATATAAAAATTTGGACACAAAATGACTTTTGGAAGGTTCCTTTTGACAGTGATTTGTGAGACCAAAAATTCCAGAAACAGAATTTATATTCTGTCCAAATGACCTCTTTTTGTGCACAGGACTTTGATTTTAAAATATATAATTTATGGACTATTTTTAGAGCAAATAATATAAGTATCAACTTTAATTCATAAAAAATCGTTGGCATTACATAAGATATAATTTGACTTTATCTTTATTGAGACCCGTTAGGTGATCTAATTATTGGATTTCTGACTGTTTAGGAAGGTTAGGGTGGACGTTTAGCGCTTCAAACGTCATCAAGTCTGTTAGGACTGAAAATCAATATTAAATTGTATTCGTCTTGAAAGTTAAATAGTGTCTATAATTGTAAAAGTCATCATGTTTGACTTTTCTTATAGGAGTTTGATTTTGACCTTGTTTAGTAGTTTGACCCTATAAATAGGGTCAGTCTTTGTAATCTTAAAGAAGAGCTCATTGTAAAATCATATTACGTAATGAAAAGTTTGACTAGATTTCTTGTGTTGACTTTCTCATTCAAAGTTCATCTCTAGGATATTCTTCAAGTTCATATCAGATCTGTCATTGTTGAAGAGTTTAAATGAAGATTGATTGATTGTGGACTCACAATTGGTATTAGAGCAGGATTTGTTCGAAATCAGGAGAAGAAATCAAGATCTGAAGATATTTTTATTTATTTTGAAATTTTTCTGTGTTCTTCTTAATGTTCTTGATGTTCTTCAATTTTTCTTAAGTTTGATAAAAAAAAAATTAAAATTTTGTGTTTTCATGTTAAAATCGTGATCAATCTGTGCGGAATTACATTGTGAATCATTTTTATTCACAAACTTTTGCATTTTGATCTTTGTTTTTCAAGATTTGCTTGAAAATATGTGATTTTGAAATTTTTTGTGTTCTTGAAAAAGTTCTCAAAAGTTCAGATTTTGATCCATTTTTTGGTTGAAAAAGTTGAATGTTTGTGTTTTTGATGTGTTTTTGATAACTTTCATGCTTAAATCGTTCAAACTTTTTTGTTAAATCGCTAGCTTAATCGAATTAAAGACTTGAATTTTTTTTACTTAAATCGCATAAGGCCCATTTATTTAGGCCCATGTGTTTATGCAGTCCACCAGACTTGGCCTTCTTGCTGTTCATCTTCATCGCTCAGTTCTTCAAAAAGGATTGAGCGGATTTTGTCTAAATCGGATAAAGGTTATCCGATTTAGGCTTATTCATTCACAGGTCATCGCTTCAATCGGATTCATAAATCACTCAGACTCAATCAGTTAAGTAAATTGCTCAACTCATCCTTCATCCGATTTAGTAAATCGCTCAAAGAATTCACCCAGATTTCTAAATCGGACGACCTAACTAGTTGATTTTGCTTCATCGCTCACTGAATAGTGCTTAATTTCAACTTAATTGAAGACTTCCTCGTTCGTTTTTCACAGAATAGTGCTGGATTTTGGTTTGAATAAGAACTTTGTAAATCAGATTGTAAATCGGACAATCATCACCATACAGCAGCAATTGTAGATAAAGTTCTTCGTACTGTGATGATGATTTGTCCCAATTGAATTTCAGAGGTTCATTTATCTCCTTCTGGTTCTGGATTTGGCTTCATGAGAGACGGCAAGAGGTTTTAGAATTGCTAAAGAAAGAAGACGAACAGGAAGAAACGACTTCATTTTCATCTTCATTGATCTCAATTCTGTTTGATCTCATCTTCTTCATAAGTAATCTGTTTGATTTCTACATAATTGAAGATTTGACATATTTGATCTCTGTCTTGTGTTTGATGGTAATATTGTAAGACATACATTGTGAAGTTGATATTGGTTATATTAAGCTGATAAATTGTAATATGTCTTGAACCTTTGGTTTCTGAGCTGTTTTTAATTTCTTGATGCAACACCATTCGAAGAACTTCATATTTTGAAAAAGATCTGTGACTTTGCACTTGCTGTTAAACAACAATTTTCTTTGCACAGAACTGTGATATTCTTGTGCAACATCAGTTTTTTTGATTTATAAAGATCATATTCTTCATTTGGTCAAATAGTTTTTGTACCTGCTGCATCAGTTAAACTCAGGGTTCTATTTCATTGCACAGTAAAGAGAAGAGGAATACATGCTGTTTAGAGGTGTTTTCAAGAACCTCAAGAAGAGGAATTACATGTTGTGGTAGGCTTATTTGCCCATTCTGTCTGTGGACAACTGGGGCCTGCTGCAATTGAGAAAGGATCTAGCTGCTGTCGTTTTGTTGATTCTCACCGAATTCATCGAAATGAGGGATTGGCTTTTATGAAATTGCTGAAGCTCTTGGATTGGCTGCAGTGAGCTATCTTGTAAATAGGAAATCTCTGCACACAAATGCCTTCTTGAGTTTCATCAATGCAACTACTGACTACATATTGTGAAGCTGTAATCTCATGAGTGTTTGTTTTAAGCTTGTAGATTGGTCACTGTCTTGAAACATTCATTTTGTCATTGTGGTTGCTATTCTTTGTCACATTTGATTTGGATTGTGTTTATTTTTTTTGTTTTTTACTGATTTTATCTGTCTTTTCTATTTTTCTGTTTTTGAACTGTTTGAGACTTCCTGCAATATTTTTTGTTGCATAAACTGTTTCTTATCAGTTTTAACTATTTTTTTTGACTGTTTTTAACTGTTTTTAACAGTTTTGACTGTTTTTACTGATATTTGACAGTTTTTCGTCAATAATCTGATTTCTCATCAGTTTTTGTGTGTTTCTATTTATCTTTTTGAGCTTAATTGTTTTTGATTTCTTTTGTTTGATTTCATCGCATTAGATCCTCTAATTGATCAATCTTATTTTTTAATGGAAGATATCCTAGAGAATGAGCATCAAGAGATGAGAGCTAAGATTTGCAAGTTGGAAAAGAGCATAGAGAGCTATAAAAAGAAATATATTAATATGCTCTACAAGAATCATGATAATGTAGAACTTATTGCTAATCTACATCAAGATCATAAAGTAGCATTGGAAAAAGTTGAGAATGATTTCATGAATAAAATTAATAAACTTGAGAACACTCTAAGTTCAGTGAGGAAAAACTATGATGATGATTTGAGATTTTGGAGTAAAGCTAATAAAGACATGTTCAATAAACTTCAAGAGCTAAAAACTGAAAGGAATTCTTTTGGGAGAAATAGTAAAGATTCAGAGGTCTTAACTGATAAATCTGAAAGTGACATGGTTGAACTAAAAAGCTTCTGAACCTAGAGAAAGAAAATGTTTTAGAAATGGAAAAGAATTTTAATGTTGAAAGAAATGAATTTGAGAAAGAGAAGAGAAGATTTATTGAATTTGAAAGAAAATTTGCTGCTGAATGCATATCTTTTGAAGATAAGATAAACTCTCTTGAACTGAATGCTAAAATGCTGTTAAAGCAAATCTCGGATTTTGAGCAGCTGATCATCTTGGAACGAGCCAAGAATGATAAAGAAAAGAAAGACATCTCCGAAGACTGTCAGAGTCAATTAAAGAAATTATCTGAAAGCATTGATCTAAAGCAGAAGGCTTTAAACGAAGAGAAGAGGAAATTTGCTCTTGAGAAAAGAAATACTTCAAAGAAGTATACATCAATTGCTAAAGAGCTTGCAAATAAGAAAAAGTGGCTTGACATCGCCTCGGAGAATGACAAGAGCAGCTCAGATGAAAAGAAACGAGAGTCGATAAATCAAAAGAGAAAGTTTGAAATGCTTCAGAATGAGTTACAAGGTAAACTCCTGGACACTACAAACAAATTGTCTGATCTAAAGACAAACCTTGAAACTGAGATGAAGATGAGAACTGAACTTAAAATTAAATTTGATTTAGTTACTATTGAAAGAGACCAACTTTTACAAAAAGTCAAAGACTTTTCTTGTGCACAAAGCTTAATTGGTTCTCCTTCCCAGTGTAAAACAAGCTTCCATAACTGTGTTAAATCAAATAGTTATTCGAGCAGCCCTAAATCTACTGTTTCTAAGAACTATTCTCATTCTTCTAATCAGTATTATCAAGGGTATGTCATTGGATCACCCAATTATTCTTCTAAAATTAAAAGCATTTAGSTTAGTAAATCTGAATCTGTTTCAACTCGTACTCCTGTTGCTACTAATAATCTTCCTTGTTTTGTGAGATCCAATTCTGACTTGATAAATCTTGGCAAGAAAAGGATCATCTGCTCCACATGTAAATCAACAGATTTTGTGAACAAGAATATATATAACAGATGGAGTACAAACAACAGATATCAGAACAGTTCGAAAGGTAAGAACAGGTATGATCACAATTACTAGTACGGATCATATTTTATTCCTGATCATCCTGTTCACAGTGCTAAAAAAAATATCTAATAAGAATAAATGGTTTGGAAGTTACAATATACCCCAACCCAATACTAACATAATAGGACCCAAATTCATTTAGGTACCAAAATCTACTTAATCTGGTTTTGCAGCTGTGTCAAGTTTGTGCTGATTAGAATATCATTTCAATGATACACCAATGCAGGGGGAGTTGTAATCTATTCCAAACAAGGCTTCTGAACATTTCAGTTCAGAACCTGTGCTTTACCGAGTGTGGTTTCTAAACACTCTGTTTAGAATCCGTCTATAAAATGTTTCCTTTTTTAATTTTTGAGCTTAACTTAAACATTTCAATAATCTACTTTCTAGGGGGAGTCTCTAGAAAGTTTAATAAATGTTTTTCGGAAAATGTATTTTTTTTTTTGGGAAAACGAGTACATTTTATGAACAGTTATTTCATGAGATTTTACTTGCGTAATTTCTCATCATACATAACTCCAATACTTGTTTCAACTGTTCTTCAAACTGTTATTATCATGTCTCTCATACGAAAATCTTTTTCGGTGATAATACACTCGTTTGTATTCAAATATTATTTTTCTGATATATTGTTTTTCTTTGACTGATATACATTCATTTTTTTATCAGAATCTGTAAACTCGTTCTTACAGATCTTCATTCATTTCTCTCATATATACTGAATAATTGGATTGTTGTCGCATCATTCTTTCGTTAATTGTGCTTAAAGCCAAATTTCTTGATCAATTTTTATCTGATCACTGTGCTTTAAAGAAATAATATTTTTGATCAACCATTGTGATCAATTGAGCATACTATTTTAGGAGGGACTGAGTGCTTATCATAATTACCTCTATGGAATGTCAAAACCGACAGAATTACCCAAGAGGACAACCATATCTGAGTGAGCTTAAATACAAAAGGTTTTGTGTGCTGAGACTAAAATGAAAAAGAGAGGGGTAGTTGTTGTGAGCTAAAAGAATTGACGGGAGTTGTGTCAGGATTAAAAGAATATGAGAATCCTGTTCTAAACTTCTAAAATTTGGGCATTGTTAGGACTGAAAAATCAGTATTAATAGTATTCGTCTTGAAAGTTAAATATAGTCTATAATTGTAAAAGTCAGCGTGTTTGACTTTCTTATAGAAGTTTGACTTTGACTTGTCTTTAGTTTGTTTGACCATATAAATAGTAGCTAGTGTTTGTAATTTCTAGAGAAGAGAGCTTATTGTAAATACTTTACGTATAATAGAGGTTTGACTGAGTTTGAATGCTTTGACTTTTCCTCTCATTGTTCATATGATGTTCTTACAAGATATATCAAGATTCTGCCATTGTTGTGAAGTTTATGAAGATTGATCAGTGATAAGGGACTACACAGGCATACCACATAATCTATTAGTTCTCGAATTTTTGGAGACTAATATTGGAAAAGGCAAAGCCTAGGCCAATGCTTGTCACGACCCCACCAGCTACTCATTTATCTTTTAACAGATAAATGTTTCAATAACACTTGGGGAACACAGCTCATCATCTATCAATTTCTCATTTGGAGAAAATAGATATTGAATCAGAAGGATATATGTCCCCCTTCAAATCTTTTTGATCACTAATTGAGTCTGATAAATTTGTGTAGTCCACATGATTTATCTTTTTGAGCCTAAACAGAAGCATACGTTGCTTTATCCTTCTACACTACACAGATTTAGCATTTTATACCTTATTTTGCCAAAACATTCGTAGATATGCTTTTCTTAAGCTATCGATGATTGAATGGAAGACCTGGTGAGATGAGCCTAAAAAAGTCTCATATATACAGTACATCCGTTGTACTGAGTATATCTGTTATA
>NW_020200823.1:40914-47160 GCF_001531365.2 Cynara cardunculus var. scolymus
GAAAATTTCATTCATTCTTGTGTATGATGGAATGATTCTGATTTCATCATAATGGGGAGTGCGTAATAATGAATGAAATATTCATTTCCGAACATTTTTAAAGGGATTCTGATGAAAAGATCAAGGGGGAGTAACTTCAAATTTGGGAAAACACTCAAAAGAAGTGCGACTGGAGATGATTCCAAAAGATTATTCCGATGCTACAACGACTGAGAGTTTTTGAATGAGATGGTCAATGTTTCAAAAGTTTACCAAAGAGAAAGTTTGTCATTTGTTGTCTGATGATCATTTGAAGATCACATCTTGTACATTATTTCTGATGATTACTGTTCTACATTGTCAAAAGAGTAGATCATCGCGATTCTACATTCGAGGGGGAGAATGTTAGAAGATCTTACTCAACAGATAACTGCCTGAAGATTTCAAGTTGAAGTTTGTTTTTGAAGAAGTCATAATGTGCTTAAAGTTTCAAAGTTCAAACAAGACTCAAAGCGCAGAATTTCTTTCAAGTCTGAATACAAAGGGGGAGAATGTTAGGACTGAAAATCAGTATTAAATTGTATTCGTCGTGAAAGTTAAATAKTGTCTATAATTGTAAAAGTCATCGTGTTTGACTTTTCTTATAGGAGTTTGACTTTGACCTTGTTTAGTAGTTTGACCCTATAAATAGGGTATGTCTTTGTAATCTTAAAGAATAGCTCATTGTAAAATCATATTACGTAAAGAAAAGTTTGACTAGATTTCTTGTGTTGACTTTTTCTCTCAAAGTTCATCTCTAGGATATTCTTCAAGTTCATATCAGATCTGCCATTGTTGAAGAGTTTAAATGAAGATTGATTGATTGTGGACTCACAAAGTTCTTGGATATTCATCAGCTAACTTGTGAATATTCACGACCCCACTTTTAATGATTTTTGTTTATTTGAACTGGGGGAAAAGCATGAAGTTATGCAAATTATACTGTTATTTATAAAACTGTGGGACTAAAGAACTGTTTAGTCAAGATTTGTTTATGTCATGAAATATTGACAGTTTTGCACTATGATATAAATGTTAAATTGATGTACTTGAGAGTATGTTTCCAAATAAAGTTCCCGTCCATAAACGCTACTTGTTAACTCGGGCATGTCCCCGGGCCTTGGTAATTGTGGATAGTCGCTAATGTGTTGACAGTCCCACCCAGAAAGGGGTGCACATTACCTATGTTTTTATTAGTCTAATCATGTGGAATTTGGACTACCGCTGAATTAGTACTATTACGAACTGTGGGACCTAAGTGAGTGTACGGGCTACTTATGGTCGTTCGTAAAATAATGRGGCACATTGGTCAGGAAAGGCTCAGTAGCGTCTCAAGTTTTAAAACATCATTGTAGATTTACATTTATTATGTGCAAAAGTTATGTATACGTTTGCAAGAAATGATTTATGCATTGTAATGTTTTGTGCATATGAAAACCCGTGAACTCACCAACTCTTTGTAGTTGACGTTGTTTTATGTTTCATGCTTTTCAGGATTTAAGTAAGAAATGAAGTTTTTGGAGCATATATGTGGCGACATCGATTAAGTTCATTTTGTATCTTTTGTAAAGAAGTATTCAAACACCAACTTGGTTATGGATGTAATTTTGTAAAACTTATGGCGTTATTTATTATATGTTCCTGTGACACGTTTACCTGTTACATCTCGTGTTTCCACTTTAACGGGGTGTGACACATTTCATGTATCATGTCACACCCCGCTAAAGCGGAAATGCGAGATGAAACAGGGAAGCGAGTCACATCAACAATTAATAAATAACACCTTTAGTTTTACAAAATAAAACGAGTTTAATAGCATAACCAAAATTTTTATAAACCCTTCATTTACAAAACTTTCGATTCGAACATAATCAGCTTTGCCACGAGTATGCTCCCATAGAACTGCAAATCTTAATTGCTTCCTGAAAAGCATGGAACATAAAACGAATCAACTTCAAAGAGTTGGTGAGCTCACAGGTTTTCACATGCATAAAACATTTTAATGCATAAACCAAATATTTGCAAACTTATGCAAAACTTTTGCACTTAATAAATGTAAATCTTCCTCGATGTAAAAACTTGAGACGCTACTGAKCCTTACCTGACCAACTTGCCCCATTAATTTACGAACGACCATAAGTAGCCCGCCACAATTCGTAGATGTACTAATTCAGCGGTGGTCCAAATTCTACATGATTAGACAAGAAAACATAGGTAATGTGCACCCCTTTTTGGGTGGGACTGTCAACACAATAGCGGCTATCCACAATACCACGGCCCGGGGATGTACACGAGTTAACAAGTAGCGTTTACGAATGGGGACTTTGTTTGGAAAATATACTCCCAAGCACATCAATTTATCATTTATTTCAAAGAGCAATAACACTCGTTATTTCATGACATAATAAATTTGAATAATCAGTTCCTTAGTCCAATGGTTTCAAACAAAACTTGACTAAGCAGTTCCTTAGTCCAAAGGGTTCAAACAAAACTTGACTAAGCAGTTCCTTAGTCCAAAGGTTTTAAACAAATAACATGCATAGCTTGCTTAATGTCATGCTTTTCCCCCAAAACAATAACCAAAGCATTAAAAGTGGGGCCGTGAGAACTCACTGGTTTCGGGGGTGAATATCCAAGATGATGACAATTGAAGCTTTCAACGCCCGTCCTAACTTCCTAAACAGACCAACAACCAGAACTAAGATCACTTATGGGTTCATGACTTGATGGTTTTGTAGACTTTGAATATCCATTCTCTGAAAGAGACTTGAACCTTGATCGTTTCCAGAAGGTCGGTCACTTCATCCGCCCTTATATGCACTCTCTACACCTCTGTCACCGACCTAAGTTGAACATCCACTCGAGAGACTCTGTGGAATAGGTGTGCGTCTCTTTTGGATCAAAGAACCTTAGAATCTTATCCTTGTCCAGGAACACAAACCCAAAGATGGGATTGTGGAYAATGGTRTTGGGATGAAATCTAAGCAGCCAACTGGGTCTGTTCTTTGGAGGAGAAATTTTCAGATCTGGCCGGGCCAACCTCATAGCAATGTCGAAATCTTTCTGGCTGTAGAATTTGACTTGAGCGTGCATTACCTCAATAAGCCTTCTGAGAGAAATCGAATATGTTGACCTCCTCTCCATGTATTTGTTCAAGATCTTGTGTAGGAATATTAGGTCAAATACGCAGAAGTTGTGGAGGCCAGCATCTGTGAAAGTATATAGGCTGCCATCATCCCTTTTTACCACGTACTAACTGTATAGCACGGTCTTCTTTAGCATAGTGCACGGAGAAATGGTTTCGAGTGAAGTGATCACATGCTTTGAGAAGACCTACTCTGGTGGCCTTTTAAGTTTTGAGAAGTGGAACTTTACAATGGCAGAGGGCATTCCTGTAAGCTCTGGGTCATAAGGAGGCTCTGTGTTTGAGGATGAGTAACGCCACCTTAGAATCTCCTCAATAGTGGTTACGGGCTCTGTGCGCACCCTTTGTGTAGGAATCTTGTTCATGGATTCAAGGATCTCAGATACCCTCCCCACCATGGCAGACTCTGGCGTTCTGGAATCTTCTTCGAGTATAGGCCTCTGGGTAGACCCCTCTGGTAGGATTGGCTTGACAGTTCCTACCAGAGCGTCAAACGTACCCGTGGACGTTTCTTCTGGTATTTTTGCAAGTTTGGAAGAAGAGCCTTCTCCGACTCTAGGGATGGGGGCTCTGCCCTTTTTCGCCTGTGCCTCTGCCAAAGAAGCCTTTGTGCTCGAACAAGATCAGGGTCATCATATTCTTCTTCATTGATCTCCTCCAGCGTGTCAGAGCTTGACCCCTTCTGTGGCGACTCCTCTACTGCTTTACCCTTGCCTTTCCCCTTAGGCTCTGGAGATTTATCTCTTGAGAAAAGGGCAGCAGCAGAGTCCACTATTTTTAGTGGTTTGGCAGAGGTTGTCTTCTTTGGTTCTGTCTTTTTCTCCCCCTTATGACGATCAGGGTCATCACCTTCCTGATCATCATRGATTTGAGTGGCMTCTGTCTTGCATGWARTGAGGGGAGCCTTCTTCAATCGCCTTAGAACTTTGGAAGCCGCCTTCTCCATCTTTTCAATGACCATCTCAGCATTCACAGAGGCATTGTTGATGTCCATCTCTGTGGCCCATTTCAGTTTGGAGACACAACGATAGATCTCATTTCGAAGAGAGTCACCTTCTTTGACGAGTTGCTTCGTGCAATCTCTTATTGATTCATTGGTTGCTCGGGCTTCCTTGAGAAGATGGTCGTTGTATTTTCGCACGGTCTCTCCAAGGGCTTCAACCATTACGTCTAGCTCTCTACGAGTGGCTAGATGGTTAATGTTAGCCTTGGAGGATGAAGAATCGATGCCATAAGTGACCGCAGAGGAGAACATCTCTTTGATCTCATCCTTGAAAGCAGAATAGTTGGTGTAGCCGGCGGAAATAAAGTCTGCAGCATATTGGGCGGCAACCTCTGTTAATTCTGTTCCGAGCGTGTGGATTGAAGAGGGGTTGAGAGATAGTGTGCTGAAGGCTTCTGTTAGATCATCTTTCTTGAGGACAGAGCTCTGAAGGGTTGATAAGGTCGCCTTGAGCTCAGAAGTTGTGGAAGTCACCTCCTTCAGAGCCTCTATTAGAGGTGTAAGAGCCTCTGTCGCTGGTGCGGAGGAGAACAAGCTTTTCAACTCATCCATCCTTTTGAATACCTCTGTGGCGAAGGTTTGTAACTCCTCATTCGTCATATAAGTACTCGAGGAACCTAGATCACCAACAGATGGTGACCTAGTAGCCTTCGAGTGTAAGGCGCCCTTAGTGACTGATTTTACGGTGTCATCTCGAGAACTTCCACCAGATCCTCGGATATCCCCAATTGGAGTGCCTACTGGTGTTCTGTCAATTTTGTGCCTAATAGGTTCAGAGCCTAATTGGACAGAGGGATCGAGTGGAGACTTTGGGCGTTCTAGACCCGCAGCCTCTGTGACTCTCTCGCATGCCTCTGAAGCATGACTTGGTGGTTCACTCATGTGTGAAGGGGCAACAGATGCCTCTTTTTGAAGTGTCAAGTCCTTGGGCGAATAGACTCTTATTGTAAAACCACCATCCTTTTGAGAGGATGTTGGAGTAGATTGAGGTTCCCGGACTGTGCATTCGATATAGGACGAAAGAATGTCCTCTGCGAGGTTTGCTGGTTTAGGGCTCAGCGTGTGCAACCTTTTTTCAATAAGGGTTCCCACTAGAACAGGGTCCCTAGTAACGTGGGTTGCACTAGGAGGGGGCTTGGGTGTGTGCCTTCGGCATCTTTTTCACCCTCATCTAACTCTAATTCTTCTTCTTCGCCGTCTAAAACGACTTCTGTCCCCAAATCTGCCACCTCTGTGGGCGCTTTAAACCCTTGTTGGAGGTTGAAGATTGCATCATGAATTTGCTCTGTTGGGGACTCTACTTGAACACTTTTGCACAACCTTCTGCGCTTAGGAGCAGCCTCTGCTGGGCTTTCTTGGATTGCAGCCTCTATGACCTCAACCTCTGTGGGTTGGGTCTTCGCTTTCTTCTTTTTCGGTTTTAGCAGAGGACTGCTTGGACCCTCTTCTTCTACGGGTCTCTTCTTCCCTTTCCTTTTCTCAGAAGAGTCGACATCCTTCTGAGTCTTCTTTGTCTTCTTTTGCTTTTGTGGGGGACTAACTACCTTTGGTCTTTCCTCACTCATCTCCCTAGCCTCTGTAGGCTCCTCCTTTCTTCCCTCAACCCTCATTTTTTGCACTCTCTCTCCTATGGGGATACCTATGCGTGGAGGGGTTTCAGGGACGGGCTCTGGCCGCCTGTATCCACGTCTATACGCTTTCCTATCTCCTCTGCTAAGGTATTTGAGCATGGCTTTTGATAGTGGCCTTGGGCTTCTGTACCCTAGCTCATGCTCTGTGGGGTGGAACTCCTTCATTGGATACAATCGTGCGTTTGGCTCTGCAGAGGGCAACTTCTCTACTATCATATCTACAAAGACCAAGCCAAAGAACCTCTGTAGGATTAAGTTTTGATGATTGAGGTCCTCTTTAGCTTTCTTCTGTGCCTTCACCTTTGACTTCTCACCCCTTTGAGTAGCACACTTCTTTTTGATTAATCCTACCATGTCATCAAAGATAAGTTGTGCGTAATCAAGGGGCATATTGAAGTAGATTCCATATACAATGGAAAGCATGGCATGTGAAGCTTGGTCATGGCTGC
>NW_020200823.1:54271-59041 GCF_001531365.2 Cynara cardunculus var. scolymus
GCAAAGTGGCCTGGCTTGCCACATCCAAAGCATCCTTCTTTCGTCTCTTCCTTCTTCTGCTCCTCTATCTTCTGTGAAGGCTTATGCTCCTTCTCACTTGCATCAGATCTACCACCCTCTGTGAAGTTTCTTCTGTTGAAACTCTTGTACTCYTTCCTTTCACCACCCTTTCTATATTCTCTGGTGATTAATGCTAGAGTCATCATCATCTCTTTCATCGTAACTTCTTCTTCAGAACTCTCTTCACTCTCTGCTATCATGATCTTCTTTTTCTTCTTCTTCTTCTTCTTCTCCTTCTCTTCCTTCTTTGTTTCTATCCCCTTACCAGAGCTGCCATTCTCTGCAACCAGAGCAAGCGGACCACCATAGTTCTTCTTCATTTGAAGTACTTGAGGCTCTTGACTTTTGAGAGAACTAAATAAGTCAGCCAAAGTCCATACTTCCAAATCCAAGGTGGCHTTCATTGACATGGTTAGATGCATCCATTCGATTCCAAGGCTCTTCAAGAACAGAGAGTTGTTGTCCTCTGTAGTTCTCATCACTCCATACCTTTTGCAATTTGCTAATTAAGGTGTTTAACCTGGAGTATGTGTCTGACAGGGATTCACC
The DNA here is from genome assembly GCF_001531365.2 of Cynara cardunculus var. scolymus. Taxonomy (NCBI): domain Eukaryota; kingdom Viridiplantae; phylum Streptophyta; class Magnoliopsida; order Asterales; family Asteraceae; genus Cynara; species Cynara cardunculus. Next base: position 54,881 of record NW_020200823.1, read on the forward strand.
CTCCTTAGCCTTGAACCTGTGATATTCATCAATGCAAATGGCTCGATTGTTCTTGAGAGTCTGCTTACCTCCTTCGATCTGTTTCTCCAATTCAGCCCAAATGTCCATGGACAGTTGGTAGTGATCAATACATTTGAAGATCTCATGAGGTATTGCCATGATTAACAACCTTTTGCATTTGCTTCCCAAATCAACCAATATCTTGTCTTCAACGCTCCAGTTAGCAATAGGTCTTGGCTCATAATGCTCAGGAACTTCAGGGGTTGTACCAGTAGCTGGAACTCTTGGAATCAAATTCATTGGCACATATGGAGGAATTTAGAGAAATTCACAAATTCTGGGGTGAATTCCCTCCAAAAAGTTGATCATGCGCACTTTCCATTGCGGTTATTCCTCACGGATAAGCGTGGGAGGCTTTGATTGAGATCCAGTACTCATGAACGAGGTATTAGCCAAGTTCGCCATTGAAATTTGAAGAAGAAAAATAAGAACAAGAAGAAACTGATTTAATAGAGAGTGAAACAGGGTAATCTGAAGAAAAACTGGTGTTCTAGAAAACACAGATTAATACCAAARDCAGAAWWAATCGAATAAGAATTCAATTCCTGCTCTGATACCAATTGTTGGACCTTAAATTCAGCTTTGATATTGATCTAATACTCTGAATGAACTCTAAGACGATTAAAGTGCAGCGGAAACAATAATAAGAACAGAACAGAGTAAATAAATCAAGAACACACAGTTAAGATGATGAAGAAGATGAACACAGGAGAATTGCTTCAAAAGTTTTTCAATTCAATTGAAAAATTAGACGATTACGATACAGGAAGCACTACAATTACAAAGGCCTTAGCCGCTATTTATACTAGTTCCTAACGACCTTACTGACAAGATCTTGACGCGTGAAATCATCTAAGCCGTCCAAATAAAGTCGATTAAGTCCTATTAATGTGAGAAGCACATGCAGCTAATAACCATTGAAAAACAGTTGGAACATAATCTTCACAGAAGATGAAATCCGCAGACCCTCTGTCAGCCATCTCAGAGGCTCTGCTAAAATTGACTTGCATGTTCTTATTGTCAGAGGACCATTTTCCAGAACCTCTGTGAGAGACATCAGAGGTTCTGTCACACTTTACTTGCTCGAATATAAGGCTTCTGTCGTTAGTCATCTGTTGTCTTCTGTGGAAGCTATCCTTCTGTCAAGACTTGCAGAATACTTTTTCTWTACTTTTACAAGAGATGAATAATGGAGCTAACTTATCTTGATTCTATTGAGTTTCAAAGAAGAATAGATAGATTAAAGATGCATGCAAGATTTATCACTACAAAACATAGCTTGACATGCTTAAGCTTCGCATGCAATGGGTTTCCCCTTCCTACTTTGGAGTTCAAAGAACATGGATCATAGATTATTATCCTTTTTGAAGATATTTTCATGTTTTCGATGAATAATCTCCCCTATTTGATTCTCCAGAAAAATTCAACTACATGGCCGAGATGTGGAAGAATAAAAATACAAATTCATGATGTTTTACGAAAGTAAGATAATAATATCGTACCTCTTTCTTATAATCTTGAAGGATCTTCAAGATTGAGAGAAAGAACTTCTAAAGACTTGCTTGAAGGTGAAACCGACTAGAGAGTGATTGATCTTACAGAGAGTTTAGAGATGAAAAGTTTCAAGTTGGTGGTAACGAAAATGAGAGTTTTCAAAGGGTGTGGGGTATTTATATGTGGATTTTAATGAGGTAAATGGGTTGGCCTCTAAAGGCCCAACCCAACAAAACTTTTATATTTTTTTTCCAAATAAGATTAAACCCACTTAAATTTATAACCCACTATAATTTACCCAACCTAAATAAAGTAGCACTATTAGTTCCAAAACTCCACCTTTTGATAAATTATGTGGACATTCAAATGAGACTTTTGTGTTTTTAAATTTAAAAGTTTATAACATCAACTTTATTTTATTTGGAATGTTTCTAAAAAAAATTTAGGCATTCCACAAGTCAACTTCATCAATTACCTGTCGAGGCGTGGTCTTGCGATCTGAACTTGGGAACTAAGCCAGATGAACTCTAATTATCGTGACTAGATCCTAGTAAATTTAAAATTCTAAATTTAGGATCTATAAGGAAGCGCTAACCTGAGGCGCAGAAATGACCGAATGTCACATATCAAACCTCAAAAAGTGCTTAACCGACGAAACACTGGTCATACCATTGGAAGATGTACAAATTAATGATCATCTGTGCTTCGTTGAAAAACCAATAGAAATCATGGATAGAGAAGTCAAGCAGTTGAGGCGTGGCAAGATCCCAATTGTAAAAGTTCATTGGACTTCGAGGCATGGACCGGAGTACACATGGGAAATAGAGGATTTTATGAAAAGCAAGTATCCCCACTTCTTCTCAAACGAGTCTTAAACTAGGATCTGATGAATAAAATTTCGAGACGAAATTCTTCTGGCATGGGGAGACTGTGACATCCGTCATTTTTGGACCGTCAAGTTAGCACCTTTATAGGGTTTCTATATTTAGAATTATATTTTATTAGGATCTAGTCATGTTGATTAGAATTCATCTGGCTTAGTTACCAAAATATAGTTCAGAAAAATTCTCCAAATATAATAAAGTTGATACTATAAAGTCCAAATTAAATTATCTCATTTGAATGTCCAAATAATTATACCAAAAATTTGGAACATTGATCTAATGCTAATATTTTTTTATCAGTATTTGACATATTGTATTTATACACACATTTAAATGGGCGCAATTTTATAAAATAATAATAATAATATAAGAGTTGGTTTGGGCCTTAAAAAGGGCTAGCCCCTTTCATTCAATTAAGTCCACATATAAAAAGATCACATCTCTTGAAATCTCTCATTTCCATCTTCAATTTACATAATCCCTTTTCTTTCTCTCTCTCTCTAAAAACTCCCATTCCAGCCGAATTCATCTTTAAACCAATCTTAAATTCCATCATCTTGAAGAACATTTAAATCTTCAAGAAGTAGCAAGCAAAAGGTAATGGACTAGTTACATTATCTTTGTATTTCAACATGATTTCTCATCTTCTACACGTTTCTTCTTTCTTCTTTTTGTAAACAAATTTTCTAGAGAATCTAAGATGAGAGATTATGAATCAAAGACATGAACATGCCTCAAAATGATGATAATCTATGATCTGCAAACATTGGAACTCAAGAAAAGTTGGTAAAAGTGCTTGCATGTGGGTTTTTGACCATAAAAGGGGCTGTTTGGAGCTGACAGATTACTACCTAGTAGTTATGTAGCCCATTTCTCCCAAAATAATAGTCCAAATGTTATTTTTTTTAAAAAGAAGTTCAGTGAGTTAGGGTTCTATCCCCACTGGAATCACATAAAAAGAGTAAGTTTTGAACCTTCAAATGTTTAAAACAAAATAAGTGTGCAACATCACACTTGACAGTAGGTAAACCCTACTTTGGACGACCATATCTCTCTGGATGTTATAACCAGGTTTGAGACAACCTGGGATTGAGATAATTTATACATGTTTATTATGTGGACTACATGAAATATGCATACCAAGTAGAAATGCATGAACTATATATGTGAACATGATATTGTGCGTGCATATATGTGAAAAGATGGCATGCCATAAATGATTTATACATGTATGCATGTGGTGTGAAGCATACATGAGGTGGTGTTTATTGTGTTTAAATGATTCGGGTGGATTCATTATTTTATTATTGAAAAACTTATATCTTCATGGTTAAGAAATCATGAATTTTATAATGCAAAATCCACCGCCCAAAGTTATTTCTATTGGACAAAAGCTTTCACCGCCTTTGAAGTTTTATTATTAAAATCCTCCACCGCCTAGGTGCGGATATTAAAAGAAGAGTTTGATAAGGTTATCCTTATCACTGTCATTCTCTTAGAAAATAACCTGTGTGTGAGTTAAGGTGCTCTTGAAGATTATGTGTTAAGAATAAAGCTTTTGCTGTGTGATTTTCATCAAGAAAGCTGTTTGATAAGGTGAGTTTTTAACTACCGTTGAGTATAAACTGTGATTTTCTTTTAAACTACCTTTGTTTAATAACTGTGAGTTTTACTGTTGATTATACGCTATGAGTTTTGATGTTGGTTTTGAAGAAAAGATGGT
>NW_020200823.1:59243-62710 GCF_001531365.2 Cynara cardunculus var. scolymus
ATGGAAGTGGCTTTTGTAAATTATTCCTACCAAGCATGGTGACGTAAGTCTGTTTTGGTATGGAAGTGACTTTTGTAAATTGTTCGTACCAAGCGTGGTGACGTAAGTCTGTTTTGGTATGGAAGTGGTTTTTGTAAATTGTTTCTACCAAGCGTGGTGACGTAAGTCTGTTTTGGTATGAAATTTATTTTTAGTTCCCCCAGACGTGGTGACTTTTTTCTGTTCTGGTTTGGAACTAGGAATGGGTACTTTCAGACGTGGTGACTTATGTCTGTTATGATAAGTAGCCCTGTTTTGATGGAGGAATAAGGGTGGTATATCAAGGGGGTGTCTTTTGGAATAAGAGTGTTAATTGTGTGTGAATATTATAACTCTTACCATTATGTCTTTTATGACTACAATAGATTTGAGTCCTTACTTCTTTGTGATTTAAGAACTCAAAGATATTGTTCTTATTAGAAATAATGGTATTGATGTTATTGAGAAAGGGAAAACTTGGCCTATGGCCATTGGTATTGGTTAAAAGTGTTTTGAAACAGAATGGTTATTTTCATGAGGAATCAGAGGGGCTCTGGTTGTTCCTTGTAAGGAACCAGAGGGGCTCTGGTTGGTCCTCATCGTTGGAACAGAGGATTTTAGTTATTGATTTCAAGGATGAACAAGTTTTTACTAAAGGTCATATTTGGATTAGAGGTGTTGTATCGATTTGTTCAGAGCTTTCGCGTCAAAATCATATTTTAAATGTTTAAGAAAAGAATTTTATACTTAGAATCTTTTTATGAAAAACAGACCAGAAGAGCTCTAGTTGACTTACACGTTGAACCAGGGGGGCTCTGGTTGGTCTTGTCTTTTGAACCAAACGCTCTGGTTAGTACAACTAGATGCTCTTGTCGAACATGAACTTTTTATAAATTGCTCTTTTTATGAAGAAGGCTATCTTATTGGTTGAAGGTTTATCTAAAGACCATTTTTGAGAAATTATATGAGTCAGAGGTGCTGGTTAGTACAACCAGAGGCTCTGGTCATGAAGACAAGAAGCTCTAGAAGAGAGACAAGAGGGGCTCTGGTCCTGGGTTGAAATATATTCCACGTATGGTTTGAAACCAGAGGCTCTGGTCGTGAAGACCAGAAGCTCTGGAAGAGAGACCAGAGAGGCTCTGGTCTTAGGTTTTGAAAAGGTTTTGAAATATTTTCTAAGTCTGGTTGGTTCAACCAGAGGCTCTGGTCGTGAAGACCAGAAGCTCTAGAAGAGAGACCAGAGGGGCTCTGGTCCTAAATGTTGAATTATATTCTAAGTGTGGTTTAGAACTAGAGGCTCTGGTCGTGAAGACCAGAAGCTCTGGAAGAGAGACCAGAGGGGCTCTGGTCCTGAATGTCGAATTATATTCTAAGTTTAGTTAGTGAAACCAGAGGCTCTGGTCATGAAGACCAGAAGCGCTGGAAGATAGACTAGAGGGGCTCTGGTCCTGGTGGTCGAAATATTTTCTATGTGTTGTTTGAAACTAGAGGCCCGATGAACCGAAGCAGTATGTTTTTAGTCTTGCTTCATAAGATGAATGATTTGAAATAAATATTTTGGTGATCATCACCCTGCATTACATAGAAGGGAACCTCACTAGACATTCATGTCTAACCCTCATTTTCGTGTTTTCAAATTATGTGTGGAGGTAATGATTATAAAGGAAAGGGTGTTATGTGAATTACTTCTCTATATGCTTAGCTGTTTTGGAAGCATAGATGCTAGGATGCAAGAGCATGTACTTTTGGAATTTTTGGGTTGTGTATTTTATATTACAGACTCTTGTATCAAGGACCTATGTGGAGAAAACATGTATTCTATATATGAAATATGTGTTATATGCAATATGTGGATTTGGGGTGTTACACTGGATATTCATCCAAAGTGGTTTATCTTTCTCCTAGAATTTATTTTAATGAGTTAACTTTCTAATGCATCTGGTCTCACTCAAAAATATTGAGTTTTGAGCCTTCAAGTTCTTGATACAAGATTATGGTACAAAAAGAGCAATGCTGACAGAATCTTGCATGTATTTTTGTTAGCTCTCATTTCATTCAAATGTAAAAGTATTGAAAAAGTAATTTCTGCAAGTGTCGACAAAAGATGCCTACCACAGAAGATCACAGAGGACCATAAACAGAAGTTCAACGTACAAGTCAAAAGTGACAGAACCTCTGTCGTCTATCACAGAGGTTCTGGATACTGGTCCTCTATATTGAAAGCATACAAGTTAAAGACGATAGAACCTCTGCAGTCTATCACAGAGGTTCTGGAAGAAGATCCTCAAGAATCAAGTGTTTTCAAGTTACATCCAGCAGAGCCTCTAAGATGACTCACAGAGGGTCTGCAACAATATCTTCTGTGGTATTGTTCTTTGCTGTTTTATTTAGGTTAGTTAGCTACTCGTGCTTCTCACGTGACTACTTTTGTAATCTGCGTTATTTGGAAGGCCTGGATCGTTTCACACGTCTAGGTCATGTCAGACAAGCGGTTAGGAAATAATATAAATAGTAGCTTCTTCCTTTGTAATCAGCGCCGCTTCCAAGATTGTAATCGTCTAAATTTCAATTCAATTGAAATACATTTGTAGCCTTTCTCGTGTGTTCTTATTATTCAATGTCTGCTTGTTCTTCATTGTTCTTGATTCATTTCTCTATTTGATTCTTACTTTGTTTCCGCTGCACTGTGTTTGTCATATAGATCATTTAGAGTATTGGGTTAATATAAAAACTGAGTTAATCGATCCTATCAATTGGTATCAGAGCAGGAATCGAATTCTGATTCGATTTATTCTATTCATGATATTAATCTTCATTCGCTCAAGAACACAAGTCTTCTTTCTCAGGTTTTTTGTTTTTCACTGTTTCATCAGTTTCTTCGTTTTCATATTGTTCTTCTTCTCTCAATGGCAAATCTAGCCAACAATTCCTTTATGAGCACTGGTTTACAAACGAAACCTCCCACGCTTATACGTGAGGAGTACCCACAGTGGAAAGTACGTATGGTAAACTTTTTAGAAGGTATTCATCCACGGATCTGTGAATTTCTTTACAATCCTTCCTATGTTCCCATGAACCTAATTCCTAGAGTTCAAGCAACTGGAACAACAACAGAAATTCCCGAGCACTATGAACCACGTTCTGAGGCGAACTGGAGCGATGAGGACAAGATCATGGTCGAGTTAGGAAGTAAATGTAAACGATTGTTGATTATGGCTATTCCTAATGACATCTTTAACTGTATTGATCATTGTCAACTGTCCATGGAGATCTGGGCAGAACTGGAGAAGCTAATTGAAGGTGGAAGGAAAACGCTTAAAAACAATCGTTCAATCTGCATCGACGAGTATTACAGCTTAAAGGCAAAAGATGGTGAGTCTCTGTCGGATACTTACTCGAGACTAAACACGTTAATCAGCAACTGTAAGAGGTATGGCATCCCAAGAACG
>NW_020200823.1:70211-76508 GCF_001531365.2 Cynara cardunculus var. scolymus
GTCAAGCAATCATCCGAAGGCATATTTATAAACCAATCAAACTATGTTCATGACCTCTTGAAGAAGTACAAGATGCTCGAAGCTTCTCCCATGAGGACCCCAATGGCTCCAGGCCAGAAGCTAAATAAGGACATGATTGGTCCAACTGTAGAGTGCAAACTCTACAGAGGTATTATAGGATCCCTCTTATGCTTAACTGCAAGTAGGCCTGATATTATGTTTTCCACATGTATATGTGCCAGGTATTAGGCCAATCCAAAAGAATCTCATGTAAGTGCAGTCAAGAGGATCCTGCGCTATCTAAAGAAGACACCAACGCTTGGACTATGGTACCCTCTGCATTCAAACATTGACCTAGTGGCGTACACAGATTCAGACTATGGTGGATGCCAGATTGACAGAAAGAGCACCTCTGGGAGCTGCCAATTCCTTGGAGGAAAACTTGTGAGTTGGTCGTCAAAGAAACATAATTGTGTTTCAACCTCCACCGCAGAGGCTGAATATGTGGCTGCTGCGAGTTGTTGTTCACAAGCTCTGTGGATGCAGACCCAACTAYGCGATTACGGCTACTCTGTCAACAAAATCCCCATCCTCTGTGATTCAAAGAGTGCAATTGCAATCTTAGCCAATCCAGTTCAACACTCTAAGACAAAGCATATCGACATACGGTACCATTTTCTTAAACATCAAGTTGAAGAAGGTAATGTCGAGTTATACTTTGTTAAATCTAAATTTCAATTAGCTGACTTCTTTACAAAAGCCCTAGATGAGATAAGGTTTAATTTCCTTGTAGAAAAAATTGGAATGATATGTCCAGAGTTCTAGTTATTGGTTGTCTTAATTCTTTATTCCATTCTGTATATAGTTTTATTTTAAATTTCATTTTTATATATAATTTCATTTCGTGAATAATTTTTTCATTTGCATTCTTAGCTCAACAGGTTTAACCTAACAGAGGTGTGCACGGTTTGAGGGAGAGTATATGTTTTAAAATGTTAAAACCTCATGAAGATGTTTTTGTTCACAGAAGTCTTTTCGCAGAACCTCTGTGATCTCTTACAGAGGCTCTTTGAACGGATCTTCTATCGACACTTCTTCTTAGGATTTTAAATGGTTTTTGTTTCTAGGGGGAGCAATGGAAGCTGGCTCAGAGGGGGAGTCTTGTTTGTGAAAATTAAACCACAGAAGGTGCCAAAACTTTTGAAATGTCTTGTTCTTAGAGGTCAATTCATCAGAACCTCTGGCGCTTCTAACAGAGGCTCTGTGAGTTTGAGCTGAGCAAGCACTCATCTCTCTGTGGATTTTCAAACTATTTAGGTAATTAAAGGTGTAAGCTTATAAGAAGGCCCGACACATATCACAGAGGCTCTGTTACCCTAAGGCCTCTGACAGAACTCAATAGTTTTTATCTATTGGTATGGTGCACGTGGTTCTGTGGATAAGGGTTAGATCCTACACGCGCATGTCAGAATAAGGGGGCGCACATCATCAATCGTGCATCTTTCCCAATACGGCGTGTCACAGTTGTTGAACCCTTTCAACTAAAAACCACTCATTACGCCTTTTCGTAAATAAAACGGTTCAATTTAAATTTTCCCTCCTATAAATACCCCTTTTCCCCCATACTTAAACCTTTACCACTCTCAAATACACTCCGGCGAACCTGCAAATCGTTTTTTCTCAAAGCAAAAACCTGCAACCTGCTACCATGTCTTCTTCATCCGCCTCCGCCCAATCTGTGAATGTGTCAAGCGACAACGAAGTGACACAAGCTCAAGCCCTCACATCCCATGCATTGTCCTTCGTTTAGAACAAGTACGAGAAGGTCGTTCTCGTCAAGAAGCCAAATCATTTTTACTTCGTCCCTTCCATTACAGGTTTTCCCGAATTTACTTCTCCGTTACTTGAAGTTTTGAGGAACCACCCATTATTCTTTGCCCTAACTGCTACTAAACCTATTTAAAACGGTCATTTTTCCTTCAAAACTCAATAAAAATGGGTGATTCTTTTTCTAGAAGTTAGCCTTATGTGTTAGCTTTAAAATAAAGTTAAAATCACTAAAAACTGATGAGTTCAGACCCCCAAACGTCCGTTACTCAAGGAGTGTGCAATCTATCTTGGGGACTGTGTCACTCAAATTTGTAGGGTAATGATGGGTGCCGTAAACCCATCCAAAATTCTTGATATTTGGGAAAAATCTGTTTAACTAATTATTTTTGATGGTATAAAAATTTGGACTCAAAAAGAGTTATGGAAGGTTCCTTTTGACAGTGATTTGTGAAACCAAAATTCCAGAAACAGAATTTGTATTATGTCCAAGTGGTAACTCTATGTGCAAAAGACTTTGATTTTAAAATGTATAATTTCTGAACTATTTTTAGAGCAAATGATATAAGTATCAACTTTAATCCATAAAAACTCATTGGCATTACATAAGATATAATTTGACTTTATCTTTATCGAGACTCGATAGGTGATCTAATTATTGGATTTCGGACTATTTTGGAAAGTTAGGGTGGACGTGTAGTGCTTCAAACGTCATCAAATTCTTGGATATTCATCAGCAAACTAGTGAGTATTCACGACCCCACTTTTACTGCTTTTTGTTTATTTAAACTGGGGGAAAAGCATGAAGTTATGCAAACTATACTGTTTATTGTAAAACTGTTGGACTAAATAACTGTTTAGTCAAGATTTGTTGAAGTTATTAAAAATTGACAGTATTATACTATGGTATAAATGGTAAATTGATGTACTTGAGAGGATATGTTTTAAAAAGTCCCCTCCCGTAAACGCTACTAGTTAAGTCGGGCACGTTCCCGGTGCATGGTAATTGTGGATAGCCGCTATTGTGTTGATAGTCCCACCCAAAAACGGGTGCACATTACCTATGTTTAATAGTCTACTCATGTATGCGAACGGGCCACCGCTGAAGGGCCACCGCTGAAGTAGTACTGATACGAACCGTGGTACATTAGTGAGCGCGGGCCACTTTATGGTAGTTCGTAAAATAATGGGGCACATTGGTCAGGAAAGGCTCAGTAGCGTCTCAAGTTTTAAACATCATTGTAGATTTACATTTATCGGGTGGAAGTTTATGTATTAGTTTGCAAGAATTGATTTATGCATTGAAAATAATTTTATGCATATGAAAATCCGTGAACTCACCAACTCTTTGTATTTGACGTTGTTTTATGTTTCATGCTTTTCAGAAAATAAGTAAGAAATGAAGTTTTGAAGCATATATGTGACGACACCGATTAAGTTTATTTTGAAAGTTTTGTAAAGAATTATTCTATCTCCAACTTGGTTAAGGATGTTAAATTCGAATCTTGTAAAAATTGAATGGTGTTATTTAATATTTGTTGCTGTGACTCGCTTGTGACAATCCGTCATTTCGGGATTTCAGGTTAGTACCTTGTTTTAGGATCTTTATTGAGAATTAAGTCTTTCTAGGATTTAGCTATGATGATTAGAGAACGTCTTGCTTAATTCCCAAGATTAGTTCGGAAGATCTCGTTTCGGCTGATAACTGACAAAGTTAACTTGTGCAATGCCAAATAGTCTTGAAATCCGCCAAATAAAATAAAGTTGATATTTTAGGTTTTGTATTTTAAAATTTCCAAAGTCTCATTTTATTGGCCAAATATGTTATTAAAGGGTGGAGTTTTAAAATCTTTTATTTAGTTGTTTTGTTTAAATAATTTATAGAGGGGTTTTATTATTTAGAAAAATAGTAATTCATAGGGCTTGGGCCTTTAGAGGCCAGCCCATTTCTTCTTTAAAAGCCTTCATATAAATACCCCTCTCTCTTTGAAACCTCTCATTTTCAAACTCTCAGCTTAATCCTGCCACATCTCTCTAATCTCAATCACCCTCCAGCCGATTCCATCAACTCGTAAGCCTTAAAGGTTCTTGCTGTTCTTAAGGATTGCTAAAGATTCTAAGAAAAGGTATGTTTTGAGCTATTCTATGTTCACAAAAATTTGAAAGTTTTCATTCTTCTTCACCTACTCGATTCTTTAGTAAATTTATGGGAATTAAAGAGGAGAGATTGTTCATCAAAGACCTGCAAATGTCTTCGAAAGGGTGATAATCTGTGATCCATATTCTTTAATCTCTAAGAAAGTAGGAGAGAATCCTTGCATGTGAGGTCTGATTATATTTTATGTATGATAGGATCTTGCATGCATCTTTAATCAGATTTATTATCTTTAAAACTCGTTGGAATCGGAATTTATTTTCTGGAGTTTGTTCGAAGATGATGACTCAAGCTAGAGTTTAAATTATTGAAAATGATGAGCTTGAGACCCCTCCCCATCATTGCTGTCATTCTTGGTGCATGCAATCGGTTTTCGGGACGTGTGACTCAAGGTTGTAGAGTATTTTAGAAGAGTCTCAAACCCACTAAAAAATTCTTGATTTTAGAAATTGGCGGCTGTCATCATTGTTTTGGATGGCTTAGGATGATGTCATTAGGTGAATTTTTGGAAGGTTCCTTTTTAAAAAAAATAAATATTAAAATATCGGCTTTTATTTTATAAAAACCTTGATGGCATTGCATTGAAAGCAACTTTGCTTTACCTTGGGCAAGAAACCTTTAAGTAATTTAGCACTGATATTGGTCTGTTCAGGAAGTTCGGGCGAGCCTAGAAGGCTGCTAAGGGCAACCTCTGGATATTCATCAAATTAGTGAGTTCTCACGGCCCCACTTTTAATGCTTTGTTTATTGTTTTGGGGGAAAAGAATGAAATTGAGCAAACTTTGCATGTTTATTTATGTGAAACCTTGGGACTAAAGAACTGTTTAGTCGATGTTTTGCTCAAAACCTTTGGACTAAGGAACTGCTTAGTCAAGTTTTTATTTGAAACCATTGGACTAAGGAACTGCTTAGTCAACCACTGTTTGAAACCTCTGGACTAAGGAACTGCTTAGTCGGGTTTACTATGTTTTGTTTTGTTAACTGTTATTGCACTTGGAATAAATGCTAAATTGATGTGCTTGGGAGTATATTTTCCAAATAAAAGTCCCCGTCCGTAAACGCTACTCGTTAACTCGAGTACATCCCCGGGACGTGGTATTGTGGATAGCCGCTATTGTGTTGACAGTCCCACCCAGAAAGGGGTGCACATTACCTACATTTTTCTTGGTCTAATCATGTGGATTTTGGACCACCGCTGATTTAGTACTATATCGAACTGTAGGACCTAAGTAGTGTACGAGCTACTTTTGGTTGTTCGAAAATTAATGGCGCAGTTGGTCAGGTAAGGCTCAGTAGCGTCTCAAGTTCTACATCGTGAGAGATTTACATTTATTAAGTGCAAAGAATTCGAATAAGTTTGCAATTACTTGGTTTATGCATTGAAATGTTTTGTGAATATGAAAACCCGTGAACGCACCAACTCTTTGTAGTTGACCTTGTTTTATTTTAATGCTTTTCAGGATTTAAGTAAAGTTGGTTCTATTTTGGGAGTATACTCGTGGCAAGATCGATTAAGTCCGAATTTGAAGTATTTTGAGAAAAGTTGTAATTAGTTAGATTTCAGCTATGTCGATGAACTTTTTTTGTTTTTGAACAACTTAGAATGGTCTTATTCACTAACTGTTGCTATGACTCGCTTGCTTGTTACATCTCGTGTTTTCGCTTTAGCGGGGTGTGACAGATTTGGTATAAGAGCCTCAGTTATAGAGAATGCTGGTTTTCTCTATAAACCATCGACTATAACCAAAAATTTTCCAAGTAATTTTCAAGAAATTTGAAATCATATGATTTTAAAGGGGGTCATATTGTTACGTGTCGCTTAAGCAGAGCCTAATCACCTGTGCTTAATTTACGTAAATGAGAAAAACTTAATGGGTCGAACCAGAGGTATGCTCCAGCAAAAGAAATTGTTATGAAAAGCATGAGTTTTGTTGCACTTTTATGAATATCCGTTGCCAAGACCAACCAGAGGCGCTGGTTAAGAGGACCAGAGGCGATGGAAAGTAGATTCCTTAATTTCGTTAAGTGTCCGTGTAAGACTAGAGGCGCTGGTCAAGAGGACCAGAGGCGCTGGTCAAGAGGACCAGAGGCGATGGAAATTAAATCCCTTAATTTCGTTAAGTGTCCATGTAGGACCAGAGGCGCTGGTCAAGAGGACTAGAGGCGATGGAAAGTAAATCCCTTAATTTCGTTAAGTGTCCGTGTAGGACCAGAGGCGCTGGAAAGTAAATCCCTTAATTTTATTAAGTGTCCATGTAGGACCAGAGGCGCTGGTCAAGACGACCAGAGGCGATGGAAAGTAAATCCCTTAATTT
>NW_020200823.1:77661-79277 GCF_001531365.2 Cynara cardunculus var. scolymus
CATTATGAGGAACCAGAGGACCGATGGATAGGCTGCTTAGTATTTTTCTAAGTATGATAATTGAACCAGAGGCTCTGGTCTTGTAACCAGAAGCTCTGGTAAGTGCATTATGAGGAACCAGAGGACCGATRGATAGGCTGCTTAGTATTTTTCTAAGTATGATAATTGAACCAGAAGCTCTGGTAAGTGCACTATGAGGAACAAGAGGATAGATGGACGAAAAATCTGTAATTATTCTAAGTTTATATGTGAACCAACAGAGGACAATTGGAATTTCAATGAGTTGTCAGAGAACCGATGGATAAGAAATCCTTGTCTAAGGACTTTAGTGCAACCAGAGGCTCTGGTCTCACGATCAGAAGCTCTGGTAGTCTAACCAGAGGTATTGTCCAGAGGATCCAGCATGATTGTCATTATTAAGTATTGTTTAGAAGCTTCCATTGTATCACTAAGCGTTTGTTAGATGGTGCATATTAGTGATTAAGATTATTAATGTCGCAGATCTCTACGATGTCTTCCGATTCTAGTGAATACTCAGCCGATAAATCCGGTTACGTGGTTGGTCACTCTAGGAGGAACTCAGCTCGCGATGAAGAAATAGACCCGTACGAGCATGAAACGGCAACTAGTGAAGCAGCTGCCACTCTGCAAGAATCTTTCTTACCCCCAGCGGAGCCAATACCCAATGTCCCTCCACGAACTTATCATGGCTCAAGGATCAGAGTTACGCCAAGGAAGAGCGTTCCACTGCCTCGGAGAGTGACATTTGAGAATTCCTCTTGAGTAAGAGGAGAACCATCACGACCACAGCAGGGGCACGGGCTATCTCAAATGGTGTCTGGAGTGCCTGCATCATATGCTCAGGGCATGAGCCCGACTGAATGGGAATGGTTGCAGAGGATTGCATCTGATACGCAGACTCACGAGACCCAGCTGGGATACCATCGCCACATTCTTAACAACATGTCCGATGTGATGGAAGAACACCACCAGAGTATAATAAGGAACAGAGAGGCTGCTGTTGCAGCCAGGCAGGAAATTGGGAAGTTGTATGGATGGTTGGTAGTTTGTGGTATGATGATGTTGATATTGGGAATAGCCATAGGATGGATGTTATTCTAGTATGGAAATTAGGGATAGAATACCCACTCTTTTGCTTAGTCATCTGAGGTGTTGTTTTCATGGTTGTAACCGTCTTATGAATACATGGCGTCTTTTGAGAAATGTTCAATTATGACAAGCCTTTATGTGTATAAATTTAAGTCATGTGGTTACATAAAAGATTGATTATCTCTCCATGTGAGGAATACCCCATTACATGCATTGTTGTATTATCGACGAATTCCCTCCTGGTTTAGGCCTAAAAGATGCCGCCAAGAAGAGAAAATCTTGAGATTGAATGACTCGTGTCAGAACAACTTCTGGCTGCACTTCCCAACATAGTCAGTCAAGTGGCTGCTGGCATGAATGTTAACCAGCCAAATAATCCAGAGCCAAGGACGACCAGGGAATGCACTTATAAAACCTTTAGATCTTGCAACCCCAAAGAATTCAATGGAACTGAAGGAGCAGTAGGATTATTATCATGGCTCGAGAGCATGGAGTCTGTTCTTCAC
>NW_020200823.1:81492-86233 GCF_001531365.2 Cynara cardunculus var. scolymus
AATGCAAGAAATGACTAATTGAAAGAATTACAAGAGGAGATAAAACTCATCCTCTGAAAATAATTACATAAATTGAAAGAATTACAAAATTGTTGCTCTGGCCTATCTAGTACAGAAGATTAGTCCACAGCAGAGTCCGGATAGTCGTCTACGACAAACTGCATATTTGTCTTGATGGTTTTGTAGACCTTGAATATCCATTCTCTGAAGGAGACTTGAACTTTAATCACTTCCAGAATACCAGACACTTCATCCGCCCTTAGATGCCCTCTTTGTACTTCTGCAGCCACTTGGTTGAACACCCACTCCAGAGTCTCTGTCGCATATTTGTTCACCTCTGTGGGATCAAAGAACCTTAGAATGTCATCCTTGTCCAAGAACACAAACCCAAAGATGGGATTTTGGACAATAGTGTTGGGATGACATCTAAGTAGCCAACTTGGCCTGTTCTTCGGAGGGGAGATCTTCAATTATGTTTGGGCCAACCTCATCACGATATCAAAGTCCTTTTGGCTGTAGTATTTCACTTGAGCATGCATAACTTCGATTAGCCTTCTGAGCGATATAAAATAGCTTGACCTCCTCTCCATGTATTTGTTAAGAATTTTGTGTAGGAAGATCAAGTCAAATACACAGAGGTTGTGGAGGTCAGCATCTGTGAATGTGTATAGGTTGTCGTTGTCCCTTTTCACCACATATTGAGCATAGAGCACGGTCTTTTTCAATATCGTTCTTGGAGATATTGTTTCAAGAGAGGTTATCATGTTCTCTGATAATACCTGCTTGTGTGGCTTTGTGAGTCTTGAGAAGTGAAACTTCACAGCTGCAGAGGGTATACCTGTAAGCTCTGGATCGTAAGGGGGCTCTGTGTCTACGGCAGAGTAGCACCACCACAGAATCTTCTCCACAGTGGTTACAGGTTCTGTGCGCACCTTTTGTGTGGGAATTTTGCTCATCGAATAAAAAATCTCATAGGCCCTTCCCATTGTGGCGGATTCTGGTACTCTGGTTTCTTCTTCTTCTAGAATTGGCCTCTGGGTTGACCCCTCTGCTAGGATAGGTTTGACGGTTCCTAGCAGAGCGTCGAACGTACCCGTGGACGTTTCCTCCTTCGCCATCTTGGAGGATGAGCCTTCACCAGCTCTGGAGATAGGGGCTCTACCCTTTCCTGCTTGAGCTTCTGCCAAAGACGCCTTTAATGCTTGAACAATTTCTGGGTCGTCGTACTCTTCTTCGTTTATCTCCTGTGCCATTTCAGAGCTCGACTCCCTCTGTGGCGACTCCTCTACAAATTTGCCCTTGCCTTTCCCCTTAGGCTCTGGTGCTTTATCTTTTGAGAACAAGGCTTCTATAGAGTCCACTATCTTTAGTGGTTTGGCAGAGGTCTGCTTCTTTGGCTCTTCAGCTTTCTTTTGCGTCTTCTTCTGCCCCTCATGACGATCATGGTCATCACCTCCTTGATCGTCATGGTTTTTGGTGGCTTCTGCCTTGCAAGAAATGAGGGGAGCCTTATTCAATCGCCTTAAGATTCTGGTAGCCGCCTTCTCCATTTTCTCGATCACCAGCTCTGCTTGCACAGAAGCGTTGTTTATATCGATCTCTGAGGCCCACTTCATTTTAGAGAGACTTCGATAGATCTCGCTTCTGAAGGAGTCACCTTCTTTGACGAGCTTTGAAGTGCAGTCTCTGATAGATTGGTTGGAAGCTCGGGGCTCTTTAAGGAGTTGATCTGTGTGTTTGCTCACGATATCTCCTAGGGCTTCAACCATTGCGTCTAGCTCTCTGCGGGTGGCTAGATGGTTGATGTTTGCCCTGGAAGATTTGGTATCAATACCGTATGTGACCGCAGAGGATAATATGTTCTTGATCTCGTCCTTGAATGTGGAGTAGTCTGTGTAGCCTGCAGAGATGAAATCAGCAGCAAACTGGGTGGCCACCTCTGATAGCTCTGTCTTCAGCTTCTGGATTGAAGAGGGGTTGAGTGACAGAGCGCTGAAGGCTTCTGCGAGGTTATCTTTTTGAAGTACAGAGCTCTGAAGGGTTGAAAGAGTTTCCTTGAGTTCTGATGTTGTAGATGTCAACTCCTTCAGAGCCTCTGTTATTGGAGCAAGGGCCTCTGTCGTCGATTGAGAGGTGAACAAGCTTTTCAACTCGTCCAACATCTGGAATATCGTTGTGGCGAAGGTTTGTAACAACCTCTTCGTCACATAGATATCCTGGGAACCTAGATCACCAACACATGGTGACCTAGTAGCCTCGGAGTGTGAGGCGCCCTCAGCGACTGGCTTTGCGAAGTCTGCTCAGGGACTTCCACCGGATCCTCATACTTTTCTATGAGGAGAGCCTACCAGTGTTTTGTCGATATCGTGCCTTGTAGGTTCAGAGCCTACCATGGTAGAGGGATCGAGTGTGGACTTTGGGCGTTCTAGACCCTCAGTCTCTGTAACTCTCACATACGCCTCTGAAGCATATTTTGGTTGGTCACTCAAGTGTGGAGAGGCAACGGATGCCTCTTTGGGCTGTGACGAGTCATTGGGCGATTGGACTCTTATATTAAAACCACCATCCTTTTAAGAGGATGTTGGAGTGAGTTGTGGTTCCCGGGTAGTGCATTCGACAGAGGACGGAAGAATGTCCTCTGCGAGGTTAGATTGGGTTGGGCTCAGAGTGCACGCCTTTTTTCAATAGGGGATCCCTCTAGAACAGGGTCCCTAGTAACGTGGGTAGCACTGGTAGGAGGGCTAGGATGTGTACCTTGGGTATCTTTTTCTCCCTCTCCTAACTCCAACTCTTCTTCTTCTTCGTCGTCTAAGATGACCTCTATCCCCAAATCAGCTACTTCCCTAGACGTTTTAAACTCCTGTTGAATTTGGAAGATAACGTCTTGAATCTGCTCTGTTGGGGACTCATCGTGAACCATTTTGCGCAACCTTCTGCACTGTGGAGTAGCCTCTGCAGGGCTCTCTGGAATTGCAGCCTCTGTGACCACAACCTCTACGGGTTGGGCCTTTTTCGATTTCTTTTTCTTTTGTTTCTGCAGAGGACTACTTGGACCCTCTTCTTCTTCGGGTCTCTTCTTCCCTGCCTTTTTCACAGAAAAATCAACACCCTTCTGTGTCTTCTTTGGCTTCTTAGGTGGGGGACTTGCTACTCTAGGTCTTTCCTCACTCACCTGTCTAACCTCTACTGGCTCCTCCTGTCTTCCTTCGACCCTCATTTTTTCAACTCTCTCTCCTAAAGGGATTCTTATGTGTGGAGGGGTCTCAGGAACCGGCTCTGGCCTCCTGAATCTATGTCTGTATGATTTCCTATCTTCATGACTAAGGTATTTGAGCATGGCTTTAGATAAGGGTCTGGGGCTTCTGTACCCAAGCTCATGCTCTGTCGGATGGAACTTCTTAAGAGGATACAGTCTGGCGTTAGGCTCGGCAGAGGGCAGCTTCTCTGCGATCAAATCCCAAAAGACTAGGCCAAAGAATCTCTGTAGAATTAGGTTTGGATGGTTCAGGTCTTCCTTGGCCTTCTTCTGCGCCTTAACCTTGGACTTTTGACCCTTATGTGTCGCGCATTTCTTCTTGATTAGTCCAACCATATCCTCGAATATAAGCTGTGCGTAACCGAGAGGCAGGTTGAAATAAATTCCATAGACAATTGAGAGCATTGCATGAGAGGTTTGATCATGACTGCCAACCTTCTCTATTAGACAGCAATTTATTATGGAGAATAGGGTGTTCCAGATTGGGGGAAGGCCTTTTCGTTTGAATTGAGTCCTTTTGGTAATTTTGGTCGTGGAGGCATAGGAATGAAATTCGAGAAACTCAATTAGCTCGGAGTCTGTTGGGGTTGGGGCGAAAGCATCCAAATTTAGAGATTCCAGGGAGGGTAGGTGCAGGGCAGTTCGAAGAGTATTAACATTGAGTTCCATTGGCACCAAGGATTTGTTGATTGGGTGAGAGGAGTAACCAATTATGCTCAAACCAGTGTTGTCCAAGGTTGTAATGTATGAGCTTAACAGAAATTGGGTTATATATGACTCAGGCGTAGGTTTGGTGGCTGAAAGGGCATAATAAAGGGGATGGTTTGGAAGAATATCTAGGAGGGGGAAGGTGAAATCAGGGAAACCTGTTGAAGATGGAACGAAGTAATAGTTGTTTGGTTTCTTCACAAGAACGACTTTTTCGTATCGATTCTGGACAAAATATAAGGCGTGAGATGTTAAAGCTTGGGCTTGGGTTACTTCGTTGTCGCTTGAAACGTTAGCAGATTGGGCGAAGGCTGAAGAAGACGACATATTTGCAGGTTTTAGTAAAGCTTGAGAAATTGCAGGTTCGTCTGAGAAGAAAGTTATTGTAAAGGTTTATGTTTTGGGGGGAAGGGGGTATTTTATAGTGAGGGATTTAAACTGAACCGTTTTATTGGGGGAAATAACGTGATGAGTGGATATAGGGTGTGACGAATCAAAAATATGACACGCTGTATTGGGAAGACGTGCGATTGATGACGTGCGCCCCTGATTCTGACACGCGCGTGATTAGCTTTAACCCCTATCCGTAGAACCACGTGCACCATATCAATAGACAAGAACTATAAGAGAGTTCTGTCAGAGGCCTAAGGGTAACAGAGCCTCTGTGATATGTGTTGGGGCTTCAAATATGTTACACCGTTATTTACCTAAACGGTTTGAAAATTCTCAGAGAGACGAGTACTTGCTCAGTTCAAACCCACAGAGCCTCTGATAGAA
>NW_020200823.1:87228-88839 GCF_001531365.2 Cynara cardunculus var. scolymus
ATACCTGGCACATATACACGTGGAAAACATGATATCAGGCCTACTTGCAGTTAGATATAAGAGGTATCCAATTATTCCTCTGTAGAGCTTGCACTCTACAGTAGGACCATTAATGTCCTTATCATGTTTTTGGCCAGGGGCCATGGGAGTCCTCATGGGAGAGGCTGCATTCATTTTGTACTTCTTCAATAGGTCATGTACATATTTGGATTGGTTTATGAATATCCCTTCGGAGGATTGCTTCAGTTGTAAATCTAAGAAGAAGGTGAGCTCTCCCATCATGCTCATCTCGAACTCACTCTGCATCAAGAACTCAACCTCTTTGCACATAGAAACGTTAGTTGCACCAAAGATTATGTCATCAACATATATTTGTACAAGCAAGATATCATCATTCTGTTTCTTGTAAAACAAAGTAATATCTGTCGTACTTCTGTGAAAACCATTGGTTGTAAGAAAGATAGACAAGCGATCATACCATGCTCTGGGAGCCTTTTTGAGACAATACAAAGCCTTGTCTAAGAAATAGACATGGTTTGGATACTTATCACTTTCAAACCCTGGTGGTTGCTTGACATAAACTTCGTCTTTGAGTTTGCCATTCAAGAAGGCTGACTTGACATCCATTTGGAACACTTTGAACCCTCTGTGAGCAGCATATGCTAGAAAGATACGAATAGCTTCTAGTCTAGCCACAGGGGCAAAGGTTTCTTCATAGTCGATACCGTCTTCCTGGCAATAACCTTTAGCAACTAATCTGGCCTTGTTCCTCACCACCATGCCTTGTTCATCCTTCTTATTGCGAAAAACCCACTTGGTGCCAATAGCAAGCTTCCTAGTTGGCAGAAGTACAAGAGTCCATACCTGATTTCTATCAAATTGAACTAGCTCATCTTGCATAGCATCAACCCAGAAGAAATCTGCCAGAGCCTCTTCCACTGTTTTAGGTTCAATTTCACTTACAAAACAAGTAAATAAACAGAAATTTGTAGTTGCTCGCGTCTTAACACCGGCAGAAGGTTCACCAATGATTTGAGAATGAGGATGACTTTTGGTCCATTTTCTAACATATGGTGGTTGGACAGAGGGCACTGTTTCTTGATCTATTTGAGATTGAGGTAGAGATGCAGGGTCTGGTTCAGGTTCTTGAGCTTGGTTTAAGGATAAGTCTAAAGGACTTTCAATTATTTGGGTAGCTTCTAGTGGAGAAGCATCTAGAGAAGGGGTCACAGAGGATGAAATGGGAGGTGCTCGCTCTGTGATAGATGTTGTGGAGGGACTGGCTCTTGATGCTTGATCATGTCTTTCAACTTCTGCAGAGGATCGTTCTGGTTCCTTGTCATCTTCATACCACTCTGCAAAAAGTTATTCTAAGTCTGGAGTGATTGTAGTAATAGGAGACTTGTCAGCTTGAATTTTCAACTCATCAGTGAACTTATCTTTTGTCACTTGAAAAGAATYATCAAATTTTACATTTGTGCTAACAACCASAATTTGAGTCCTGGGAATGTAGGCTCTATATGTAGCAGTGTCCCATGCATAGCCAATAAAGATTGCATCATCTCCCTTGGGCTCAAACTTTCCCACAGACTCTCTGTCATTCAGCACAAA
>NW_020200823.1:91725-94459 GCF_001531365.2 Cynara cardunculus var. scolymus
GTGATCAAGGCCAGAGTTTTCATCATCTCCTTCATTGAGACTTCTTCATCAGAACTTTCATCACTTTCTGCTATCAGTACCTTCTTCTTCTTCTTCTTCTTCTTCTTCTCCTTCTCTTCCTTCTGTGTTCCTTTCCCCTTCCTAGAACTGCCATCCTCTACAACTAGAGCAAGTGGACATGAGGCTCTTGACTTTTAAGAGAGCCAAATAAGTCAGCCAGAGTCCACATTTCCAAATCTAAGGTGGCCTTCATGGACATGGTTAGGTGCATCCATTCAACTCCAAGGCTCTTCAAGAACAGAGAGTTGTTGTCTTCTGTCGTTCTCATTACTCCATACCATTTGCAATTGCTAATTAGGGTGTTTAGTCTGGAGTATGTGTCCGACAGGGATTCACCTTCTTTCACCTTGAAGCTGTGGTATTCGTCAATGCAAATTGCTCTATTGTTTTTGAGTGTTTTCTTACCTCCTTCAATCTGTTTTTCTAATTCTGCCCAAATATTCATGGACAACTGACAGTGATCGATACATTTGAAGATTTCRTGAGGTATTGCCATGATTAACAATCATTTGCATTTGCTGCTCAAATCAACCAGTATTTTGTCTTCATCACTCCGGTAAGCAACAGGTCTTGGCTCATAATGTTCAGCAATTTCAGGGGTTGTGCCAGTAGCAGGAACTCTTGGAATTAAGTTCATTGGCACATAAGAAGGATTGTAAAGAAATTCACATATCCTTGGGTGAATTCCTTCCAAAAAAAATTATCACTCGCACCTTCCATTGTGGATACTCCTCACGAATAAGCATGGGAGGTTTTGATTGAGAACCAATGCTCATGAATGAAGTATTGGCCAGATTTGCCATTGAAATTAGAAGGAGAAAAACAGGAATAAGATGAAACTGATTTAATCGAGTGAAGCAGGGTAAAATGAAGAAGACAGGTGTTCTATAAATGCAGATTAATACCAAAAACAGAATTAATCGAATGAGAATTCGATTCCTACTCTGATACCAATTGTTAGGACCTGTAAATTCAGATTTGGTATTTGATCTCTTACTCTTGATGATCTTTAGGACGATTACAGTGCAGCGGAAACAATGATAAGAACACAACTGAGTAATTAATTAAGAACACACAGATTGCTATGAAGAAGATGAATGCAATAGAATAGCTTCAAAGGTTTTTCAATTGATTGAAAATAAGACGATTACAATACGGAAGCACACTGAATTACAAAGGCCTAAGCTGCTATTTAYACTAGTTCCTAACGACCTTTCTGACATGACCTAGACAAGTGAAATCATCCAAGCCATCCAAATAAAGTCGAATAAAGACCTAGTCATGTGAGAAGCACGTGTAGTTAATAACCTTTGAAAAATAGAAGACAAATCCGCAGACCCTCCGTGAGCTACCTCAGAGGCTCTACTGTCGAGGACTTGTAAGTTCTTATTGCCAGAGGACCATTTTCCAGAACCTCTGTGAGAGACAACAGAGGTTCTGTCAATCTTGACTTGTACGGTCAAACAGCTTCTGTTGCTGGTCCTCTGTTGTCTTCTGTGGAAGAATCCCTTCTGTCAACACTTGCAGAAATCTTTTTCATACTTTTACATTAAGTAAAAACTGGAGCTAACACCTTGTTTTAGGATCTTTATTGAGAATTAAGTCTTTCTAGGATTTAGCTATGATGATTAGAGAACGTCTTGCTAAATTCCCAAGATTAGTTCGGAAGATCTCCTTTCGGCAGATAACTGACAAAGTTAACTTGTGCAATGCCAAATAGTCTTGAAATCCTCCAAATAAAATAAAGTTGATATTTTAGGTTTTGTATTTTAAAAATTTAAAATTTCCAAAGTCCCATTTTATTGGCCAAATATGCTATTAAAGGGTGGAGTTTTAAAATCTTTTATTTAATTGTTTTGTTTAAATAATTTATAGAGGGGTTTTATTATTTAGAAAAATAGTAATTCATAAGGCTTGGGCCTTTAGAGGCTAGCCCATTTCTTCTTTAAAAGCCTTCATGTAAATACCCCTCTCTCTTTGAAACCTCTCATTTTCAAACTATCAGCTTAATCCTGCCATCTCTCTCTAATCTCAATCACCATCCAGCCGATTCCATCTCCTCACAAGCCTTAAAGGTTCCTGTTGTTCTTAAGGATTGCTAGAGATTCTAAGAAAAAGTATGTTTTGAGCTATTCTATCTTCACAAAAATTCGAAAGTTTTCATTCTTCTTCACCTAMTCGATTCTTTAGTAAATTTATGGGAATTAAAGAGGGGAGATTGTTCATCAAAGACCTGCAAATGTCTTCGAAAGGGTGATAATCTGTGATCCATRTTCTTTAATCTCTAAGAAAGTAGGAGAGAATCCTTGCATATGAGGTCTGATCATATTTTATGTATGATAGAATCTTGCATGCATCTTTAATTAGATTTATTATCTTTAAAACTCGTTGGAAT
This sequence comes from Cynara cardunculus var. scolymus, assembly GCF_001531365.2. Classification (NCBI taxonomy): domain Eukaryota; kingdom Viridiplantae; phylum Streptophyta; class Magnoliopsida; order Asterales; family Asteraceae; genus Cynara; species Cynara cardunculus. The sequence continues at coordinate 94,181 of NW_020200823.1, forward strand.
CGGAATTTTTTTCTAGAGTTTGTTCGAAGATGATGACTCAAGCTAGAGTTTAAATTATTGAAAATGATGAGCTTGAGACCCCTCCCCATCATTGCTGTCATTCTTGGTGCATGCAATCGGTTTTCGGGACGTGTGACTCAAGGTTGTAGAGTATTTTAGAAGAGTCTCAAACCCACTAAAAAATTCTTGATTTTAGAAATTGGCGGCTGTCATCATTGTTTTGGATGGCTTAGGATGATGTCATTAGGTGAATTTTTGGAAGGTTCCTTTTTAAAAAAA
>NW_020200823.1:94747-97139 GCF_001531365.2 Cynara cardunculus var. scolymus
AACCTCTGGATATTCATCAAATTAGTGAGTTCTCACGGCCCCACTTTTGATGCTTTGTTTATTGTTTTGGGGGAAAAGAATGAAATTGAGCAAACTTTGCATGTTTATTTATGTGAAACCTTGGGACTAAAGAACTGTTTAGTCGATGCTTTGCTCAAAACCTTTGGACTAAGGAACTACTTAGTCAAGTTTTTATTTGAAACCATTGGACTAAGGAACTGCTTAGTCAAGCTCTGTTTGAAACCTCTAGACTAAGGAACTGCTTAGTCGGGTTTACTATGTTTTGTTTTGTTAACTGTTATTGCACTTGGAATAAATGCTAAATTGATGTGCTTGAGAGTATATTTTCTAAATAAAAGTCTCCGTCCGTAAACGCTACTTGTTAACTCGGGTACATCCCCGGGCCGTGGTATTGTGGATAGCCGCTATTGTGTTAACAGTCCCACCCAGAAAGGGGTGCACATTATCTATGTTTTTCTTGGTCTAATCATGTGGAATTTGGACCACCGCTGAATTAGTACTATATCGAACTGTGGGACCTAAGTAGTGTACGGGTTACTTTCGGTTGTTCGAAAATTAATGGGGCAGTTGGTCADGTAAGGCTCAGTAGCGTCTCAAGTTCTACATCATGAGAGATTTACATTTATTAAGTGCAAAGAATTCGCATAAGTTTGCAATTACTTGGTTTATGCATTGAAATGTTTTGTGCATATGAAAACCCATGAACTCACCAACTCTTTGTAGTTGACCTTGTTTTATTTTCATACTTTTCAGGATTTAAGTAAAGTTGGTTCTATTTTGGGAGCATACTCGTGGCAATATCGATTAAGTCCGAATTTGAAGTATTTTGAGAAAAGTTGTAATCAGTTAGATTTTAGTTATGTCGATGAACTTGTTTTGTTTTTGAAAAACTTAGAATGGTGTTATTCATTAACTGTTGCTATGACTCGCTTGCCTGTTACATCTCGTGTTTCCGCTTTAGCGGGGTGTGACATCGCTTACCTGTTTCATCTCGTGTTTCCGCTTTAACGAGGTATGTCCCATCGATCAAAATACTTAGTCCACCCGGGAGCGGATAAAATGTATAAGGATCTTAAGGAACACTATTGGTGGCTTGGAATGAAGAAAGACATTGCATTGTATGTAAGCAAGTGTTTAACTTGTGCAATGGTCACGGCTGAACACCAAAAACCATCCGGTCTACTTCAACAACCCGAGATTCCCCAATGGAAGTGCGAACAAATATCAATGCACTTCATAATTGTGAGTCCCTAACAATGATCAATCTTCATTTAAACTCTTCAACAATGGTAGATTTGATATGAACTTGAAGAATATCCTAGAGAGAGTTGAGAGAGAAAGTGAACACCAGAATTCTAGTCAAACCTTTCTTTACGTAATATGAATTTACAATGAAGCTCTTACTCTTACAATTACAAGACTTTACCCTTTATATAGGGTCAAACATTAAAGTCCTAGTCAAACTCAAACTTTACAAAAAAGTCAAACACGATGACTTTTACAATTATAGACAATATTTAACTTTCAAGACGAATACAAGTTAATACTGATTTTCAGTCTTAACATTCTCGCCCTTTGTATTCAGACTTGAAAGAAATTCTGCGCTTTGAGTCGTGTTTGAACTTTGAAACTTTAAGCACATTATGTCTTCTTCAGACAATCGTTTGTTGAGAAAGATCTTCTAATATTCTCCCCCTCGAATGTAGAACAGTGATGATCTTCTCTTTTGAAAATGTAAAACAATAATCATAAGAAACAATGTACAAGATGTGATCTTCAAAGGATCTCCAGACAACAAACCACAAACTTTCTCTTTGGTAAACTTTTGAAACATTGATCTTCTCATTCAAAAACTCTCAGTCGTTGTAGCATCGGAAAAATCTTTTGGAATCATCTCCAGTCGCACTTCTTTTGAGTATTTTTCCAAATTTGAAGTTACTCCCCCTTGATCTTTTCAACAGAATCCCTTTAAAATATTCGAAAATGAATATTTCATTCATTATTACATACTCCCCCTTATGATGAAATGAGAATCATTCCATCATACACAAGAATGAATGAAATTTTCCACATAAGCCGTCAATTCATGAAGTAGTAAGTAGATTTTTACAAATCCACTTATTTAATCTTTTCAGATTAAGGAAATAGTAAGGTAACAACCAATTTCAACATATGAAATTTTTTTCAATCTTATAAAAATATTGGCCTGTGAGTATAACTGTGATAACCGGGTACGATTATTACCTAAGGTATTTGTTATGTGAATTAACTGTTTATGTGAATCCATGCTTACGTAAATATAATATGGGAGTATGTGTATTTTATGCATAAGAATATATATATATTTATCATATTATGCATATATATATAT
>NW_020200823.1:97621-98327 GCF_001531365.2 Cynara cardunculus var. scolymus
AAGAACACACAGTCAAGATGAGGAAGAAGATGAATGCAGGAGAATTGCTTCAAAGGTTTTTCAATTCATTCAATTGAAAATTTGACGATTACAATACGGAAGCWCHMHRAWTACAAAGGCCTTAGCCGCTATTTATACTAGTTCCTAACGACCTTACTGACAAGATCTTGACGCGTGAAAACATCTAAGCCGTCCAAATAAAGCCGATTAAGTCCTAGTCACGTGAGAAGCACATGTAGCTAATAACCATTGAAAAACAGTTGGAACATAATCTTCACAAAAGACGAAATCCGCAGACCCTCTGTGAGCCATCTCAGAGGCTCTGCTGTAATTGACTTGCATGTTCTTATTGACAGAGGACCATTTTCCAGAACCTCTGTGAGAGACATCAGAGGTTCTGTCACACTTTACTTGCTCGAATGTAAGGCTTCTGTCGTTAGTCCTCTGTTGTCTTCTGTTGAAGATATCCTTCTCTCAAGACTTGCAGAATACTTTTTATGTACTTTTACAAGAGATGAATAATGAAGCTAACAATCTCCCCCTAAGTATGAAAAAGTAAAATTGGACAAATGGGTGCAAGAAATGACTAATGGAAAAAATACAAGAGGAGATTAAACTCATCCTCTGAAAAAAGAATTACATTAATGAACGAATTAAAAGATTGTAAAGGCCTACACAATTACAAGAGTTTAATCCACAGCAGAGT